>NW_026115095.1:1000148-1109223 GCF_025201925.1 Gopherus flavomarginatus
GGCCCACACGGGAGGGGCCGCAGGAGCTAGGGTTAGGTCCACACGTGTTGGGCCTCTGTAGCTGCGGCAGGGCCCCCACAAGTTGGGCCCCTTGATGCTGGGGTCAGGACCAACACGGGTGTGGCACCTGGAGCTGGGTCATGGCCACACGGGGGGAGGCCCCGGAGCTGGGGTCAGGGCCCCCACAGGTGGGGCCCTGGAGCTGGGGGTGACGGCCGCAAGTGGTGGCCCCTAGAGTTAGGGTCGAGCCCAACGGGTTGGGTCCTTGAGGCTGGTGTCAGTGGCCCCCACGAGGGTTCAGCGCCTGGTGCTGGGGTCGGCCCGAACGGGTGGAGCCCCTGACTGTGGTCAGAGGCCCCACAGGTTGGTGCCCCTGGAGCTGGGACGGTGCCCGCCGATGGGCCCTTGGAGCTGGGGTCGGGCCCCACGGTGGCGCCCCTCGAGCTGGGTCATGGGCGTGTACGGGATTGGGCCCCTGGAGCTGGGGTGATGACCCCCACGTTTACCCCTTGAGCTGGGTAGGGACCCGCCACCGTTGGGCCCCTGTAGCTGGGGCCGGTGCCGCACTTTTGGCCTCTGGGCTGCGGTCAGGCCCCCCACGGGTTGGGCCTCTGGAGCAGGGGGTCAGTCCCAGCACGTTTGGGCCCTGGAGCTTGGGGCAGGGCCCCCACGGTTGGGCGCCAGGAGCTGTGGTCAGGGCCCAAACGGTTGGGCCCTCTGGAGCTGGGGTCAGGGCCCGCATGGTTTGACCCTGGAGCTGGGGTCAGGGCCCCCAAGGGTTTCGGCTCCGGAGCTGGGATCAGGGCCCGCACGGGTTGGCCCTTGGAGCTGGGGTCAGGGCCCCCACGATAGGGCCCCTTGAGCTGTGTTAGGACCCATTATGGGTTAGCGCCCTGCAGCTGGGGTCATGGCACCACGGTTTTTGGCCCCTGGAGCTGGGGTCAGGCCCCCACGGGTTGGGCCCCTGGAGCTGGGGTCAGGGCCCCACGGTGGGCCCGTGGAACTGGATAAGGTCCCGCAGGTGTTGGGCCCCTTGAGCTGGGGTCAGGGCCCAAGCGGGTTGGGCCCCTGGAGATGGGGTGCAGGGCCCGACGGGTTGGGCCCCTGGAGCTGTGGTCAGCGCCCCCACAGGTTGAGCCCCTTGGAGCTGGGGACAGGCCCGCACCGACTGGGGCCTCTGGAGCTGGGGTCACGGCGCGCACAGGTTGGGCCCTGGAGCTGGGGTCGGGTCCGCACTTTTGCCTCTGGAGCTGCGGTCAGGGCCCCCACGAGTTAGGCCTCTGCAGTGCATCAGGGCCCCCACGGGTTGCGCCCCTGGAGCAGGGGTCAGGCCCCTTACGGGTTGGGCCCCTGGAGCTGGGGTCGGGCCCCAACGGGTTGGCGCCTGGAGCTGGCGTCAGGGCCCACACGGTGGGGCCCCTGGAGTTGGAGTTAGGTGCCCGCACTGGTGGGGCCCTGGGCTGGGGTCAGGGCCAACACGGGTGAGGCCCCTGGAGCTGAGGTGAGGGCCCCCACGGGTGGGGCTCTGGAGGTTCGGTCAGGGCCACCACGGGTGGGGCCCCTGGAGCTGAGGTCAGGACCCACACGGGTTGGGCCCCTGGAGCTGGGGATAGAGCCCACATGGTTGAGCCCCTTGAGCTGGGGTGAGGGCCCCCACGGGTGTGGCCTCCGGAGCTGGGGTTAGGGCCCGCATGGGTGATGCCTCTGGAGCTGGGGTTAGGGCCCGCACGGGTTTGGCCCCTGGAGCTGGGTTCAGGGCCCCCACGGGAGGGGCCGCAGGAGCTGGGGTTAGGGTCCATACGTGTTGGGCCTCTGGAGCTGCGTCAGGGCCCCCACAGGTTGGGCCCCTTGAGCTGGGGTCAGGGACCAACACGGGTTGCCCCTGGAGCTCGGGTCAGGGCCAACACGGGTGAGGCCCCGGGAGCTGGGGTCAGGGCCCCACAGGTGGGGCCCCTGGAGCTG
Organism: Gopherus flavomarginatus; assembly: GCF_025201925.1. Lineage (NCBI taxonomy): Eukaryota > Metazoa > Chordata > Testudines > Testudinidae > Gopherus > Gopherus flavomarginatus. The sequence goes on from NW_026115095.1 coordinate 1,002,111, forward strand.
GGGTCACGGCCCGTACAAGTGTGGCCCCTAGAGGTGGGGGGTCAGAGCCCAAACGGGTTGGGTCCTTGAGGCTGGGGTCAGGGCCCCCACGAGTTCAGCGCCTGGTGCTGGGGTCAGGGCCCGCACGGGTGAGGGCCCCTGGAACTGTGGTCAGAGGCCCCACAGGTTGGGCCCCTGGGCTGGGGACGGGGTCCCGCAACGATGGGGCCCCTGGAGCTGGGGTCAGGGCCACAGGTGGCGCCCCTCGAGCTGGTTCAGGGCGTATACGGGTTGGGCCCCTGGAGCTGGGTGAGGACCCCCACGGGTTTAGCCCCTTGAGCTGGGTCAGGACCCGCACCGTTTGGGGCCCTGTAGCTGGGCCCAGGGTCCGCACGTTTTGGGCCTCTGGAGCTGCGGCAGGCCCCCCACGGGTTGCGCCTCTGGAGCAGGGGTCAGTCCCAGCACGGTTTGGGCCCCTGGAGCTTGGGTCATTGCCCCACGGGTTGGGCGGCCTGGAGCTGTGGTCAGGGCCAAACGGGTGGAGCCTCTGGAGCTGGGGTCATGGCCCGCATGGGTGGACCCCTGGAGCTGGGGTCAGGGCCCCCAAGGGTTCGGCTCCGGAGCTGGATCAGGGCCGGCACGGGTTGGGCCCCTGGAGCTGGGGTCAGGGCCCCCACGGATAGGGCCCCTGGAGCTGTATTAGGACCCATATGGGTTAGTGCCCTGCAGATGGGCTCATGGCCACCACGGGTTGGCCCCTGGAGCTGGGGTAGTGTCCCCACGGTTGGGCCCCTGGAGCTGGGGTCAGGGCCCACACGGTTGGGCCCTGGAACTGGGGTAAGTCCCGCAGGTGTTGGTCCCCTTGAGCTGGGGTCAGGGCCCAAGCGGGTTGGGCCCCTGGAGATGGGGTCAGGGCTCCCACAGGTTGAGGGACTGGAGCTGTGGTGAGGGCCCCCACGGCTTGGACCCCTGGTGTTGGCGTCAGGACCCACATGGGTTGGCCCCTGCAGCTGGGGTGAGGGCCCCCACGGGTGGGGCCTCTGCAGTTGGGGTCAGGGCCTGCACGAGTGGGGCCTCTGGAACTGGGGTTAGGGGCTCTCACGGCTTGGGCCCCTGGAGCTGGGGTCAGGGCCAACACAGGTGGGTCCCCTGGAGTTTCGGTCAGGGCCCCCACGGTGGGGCCTCTGGAGCTGGAGTCCTGGCCCCCACGGATGGGGCCGCAGGAGCTGGGGTCAGGGCCCGCATAGCTTGGGCCCTGGAGCTGGGGTCAGGGCCAACACGGGTGGGGTCTCTGGAGCTGGGGTCAGGGTCCCCACGGTTGGGCCCCTGGAGCTGGGTCAAGGCCTCCACGGGCTGGCCCCTGGAGCTCGGGTCAGGGTCCAAACGGGTGGTGCCTCTGGAGCTGGGGTCCAGGGCCCGCACGGGTGGGGCCACTGGAGCTGGTGTCAGGCCCTCACGGGCAGGCCGCAGGAGCTGGGGTCAGGTCCGCACGGGTTGGGCCCTGGAGCTGGAGTCAGGCCCACTACGGGCGGGGCCCCTGGAGCTGGGGTCAGGACCCGCACAGCTTGGGGCCCTGGAGCTGGGTCAGGACGCCTACGGGTTGGGCCCCTGGAGCTGCTCAAGACCCACACGGGTTGGCATCTGGAGCTGGGGTCAGGGTCTGCACGGGTTGGTGCCTTGAGGCTGGGGTCAGGGCCCCCACGAGTTTGGCGCACGGAAGCTAGTGTCAGGGCCCACACGGGTGAGGCCGCAGGAGCTGGGGTCTGGGCCCGCATAGGTTGGGTCCCTGGAGCTGGGTCAGGGACCCTACGGGATGGTCCCTTGAGCTGGGTCAGGACCCTAAGGTTGGGCCCCTGGAACTGGGATCAGGCCCGCATGGGTTGGCCCTGGAGCTGGGGTCAGGGCAAACACGGTTGGGCCCGTGGACTGGGGTAAGGGTCCCCGCAGGTGTTGGGCCCTTGAGCTGGGGTCAGGGCCCATGCGATTTGGCCCCTGGAGATGGGGTCAGGGCTCCCACAGGTTTAGGACTGGAGCTGTGGTGAGGGCCCACCACGGCTTGGACCTCTGGTGTTGGGTCAGGACCCACAGGGTTGGGGTCATGGAGCTGGGGTGAGGGCCCCACGGGTGGGGCCTCTGGAGTTGGGGTCACAGCCTGCACGAGGGGGCCTCTGGAACTGGGGTTAGGGCTCTCACGGCCCCTGGAGCTGGGTCAGGGCCCCCACGAGTTGGGCCCTGGAGCTGGGTCAGGGCCCCACGGGTGGGCCGCTGGAGCTGGGGCCAGGACCCCACGGGTTGGGCCCTGGAGCTGGGTCAGGGCCCGCACGGGTGGTCCCTGGAGCTGGGGTCAGGGCCCACTGGTTGGGGCCTGGAGCTGGGGTCAGGGCCCCCGGGTTGGCCCCTGAGCTGGGGTCAGGGCCCACACGGGTGGGCCCCTGGAGCTGGGGTCAGGGCCGCACGGGTTGGGCCCCTGGAGCTGGGGTCAGGCCCGCACGGGTTGGGGCCCCTGGAGCTGGGTCAGGGCCCCCACGGGTGTGGCCCTGGAGCTGGGGTCAAGGCCCCCACGGGTTGGGCCCCTGGAGCTGGGGTCAGGGCCCGTACGGGTTGGGCCCCTGGAGCTGGGGTCAGGGCCCCCACGGGTGGGGCCCTGGAGCTGGGGTCAGGGCCCCTACGGGTTGGGCCCTGGAGCTGGGGTCAGGGCCCCACGGGTTGGGCCCCTGGAGCTGGGGTCAGGGCCCCAAGGTTTGGCCCCTGGAGCTGGGGTCAGGGCCCGCACGGGTTGGGCCCTGGAGCTGGGGTCAGGCCCGCACGGGTTTGGCCCCTGGAGCTGGGGTCAGGGCCCCCACGGTTGGGCCCTGGAGCTGGGGTCAGGGCCCACGGGTTGGGCCCTGGAGCTGGGTCAGGGCCCACACGGGTGAGGCCCCTGGAGCTGGGGTCAGGGCCCCGGGTGGGCCCCTGGAGCTGGGGTCAGGGCCCCACGGTTGGCCCCTGGAGCTGGGGTCAGGGCCCACGGTTTGGGCCCCTGGAGCTGGGGTCAGGCCCACACGGTTGGGGCCCCTGGAGCTGGGGTCAGGGCCCGCAGGTTGGGCCCCTGGAGCTGGGTCAAGGCTTGCACGGATGGGCCCCTGGAGCTGGGGTCAGGGCCCCCACGGGTTGGGCCCCTGGAGCTGGGGTCAGGGCCCCCAGGTTGGCGCCCTGGAGCTGGGGTCAGGGCCGCACGGGTGGGCCCCTGGAGCTTGGGTCAGGGCCCGCACGGTTGGGCCCCTGGAGCTGGGGTCAGGGCCCCACGGTTGGGCCCTGGAGCTGGGGTCAGGGCCCCACGGGTTGGGCCCCTGGAGCTGGGGTCAGGGCCCCCACGGGTTGGGCCCCTGGAGCTGGGGTCAGGACCCCACAGGTGGGGCACCTGGAGCTGGGGTCAGGGCCCCACGGGTTGGGCCCTGGAGCTGGGGTCAGGGCCCCCACGGGTTGGGCCCCTGGAGCTGGGGTCAGGGCCCGCACGGTTGGGCCCCTGGAGCTGGGGTCAGGGCCCCACGGTTGGGGCCCCTGGAGCTGGGTCAGGCCCCACGGTGGGCCCCTGGAGCTGGGGTCAGGGCCCGCCACGGGTTGGGGCCCTGGAGCTGGGGTCAGGGCCCGCACGAGTTGGGCCCTGGAGCTGGGGTCAGGGCCCCACGGGTTGGGCCCCTGGAGCTGGGTCAGGCCCCACGGGTGGGGCCCTGGAGCTGGGGTCAGGGCCCCACGGGTTGGGCCCCTGGAGCTGGGGTCAGGGCCCCACGGGTTGGGCCCTGGAGCTGGGGTCAGGGCCCCCCGATTGGGCCCCTGGAGCTGGGGTCAGGGCCCCACGGGTTGGGCCCCTGGAGCTGGGGTCAGGGCCCCCACGGTTGGGCCCCTGGAGCTGGGGTCAGGGCCCGCACGGATTGGGCCCCTGGAGCTGGGGTCAGGGCCCGCACGGGTTGGGCCCTGGAGCTGGGGTCAGGCCCGCACGGGTTGGGCCCCTGGAGCTGGGGTCAGGGCCCCCACGGGTTGGGCCCCTGGAGCTGGGGTCAGGGCCCCCACGGGTTGGGCCCCTGGAGCTGGGGTCAGGGCCCCCACGGGTGGGGCCCTGGAGCTGGGGTCAGGGCCCCCCCGGGTTGGGCCCCTGGAGCTGGGGTCAGGGCCCCCACGGGTTGGGCCCTGGAGCTGGGGTCAGGGCCCCCACGGTGGGGCCTCTGGAGCTGGGGTCAGGGCCCGCACGGGTTGGGCCCTTGAGCTGGGGTCAGGGCCCCACGGGTTGGGCCCTGGAGCTGGGGTCAGGCCCCCACGGGTTGGGCCCTGGAGCTGGGGTCAGTGCCCCCACGGGTTTGGGGCCGTGGAGCTGGGGTCAGGGCCCCACGGGTTGGCCCCTGGAGCTGGGGTCAGGTCCCCACGGTTGGGCCCCTGGAGCTGGGGTCAGGCCCCCACGGGTTGGGCCCCTGGAGCTGGGGTCAGGGCCCCCACGGGTTGGGCCCCTGGAGCTGGGGTCATGGCCCGCACGGGTTGGGCCCCTGGAGCTGGGGTCAGGGCCCCCACGGTTTGGCCCTGGAGCTGGGGTCAGGGCCCCCACGGTGGGGCCCCTGGAGCTGGGGTCAGGCCCCCACGGTTGGGCCCTGGAGCTGGGTCAGGCCCCACGGGTTGGGCCCCTGGAGCTGGGTCAGGGCCCGCACGGGTTGGGCCCCTGGAGCTGGGGTCAGGGCCCGCAGGGTTGGGCCCCTGGAGCTGGGGTCAGGACCCCCACGGGTGGGCCCCTGGAGCTGGGGTCAGGACCCCCACGGGTTGGGCCCCTGGAGCTGGGGTCAGGGCCCGCACGGGTTGGGCCCCTGGAGCTGGGGTCAGGGCCCCCATGGGTTGGGCCCCTGGAGCTGGGGTCAGGCCCGCACGGGTTGGGCCCCTGGAGCTGGGGTCAGGGCCCCACGGGTTGGGCCCCTGGAGCTGGGGTCAGGGCCCGCACGGGTTGGGCCCTGGAGCTGGGGTCAGGGCCCCCACGGGTTGGCCCCTGGAGCTGGGGTCAGGACCCACACGGGTTGGGCCCCTGGAGCTGGGGTCAGGACCCGCACGGGTTGGGCCCCTGGAGCTGGGGTCAGGGCCCCCAAGTGTTGGGCCCCTGGAGCTGGGGTCAGGGCCCGCACGTTGTGGCCCCTGGAGCTGGGGTCAGGGCCCCACGGATTGGGCCCTGGAGCTGGGGTCAGGGCCCCCACGGGTTTGGCCCCTGGAGCTGGGGTCAGGGCCCGCACGGGTTGGGCCCTGGAGCTGGGGTCAGGGCCCCCAGGGGTTGGGCCCCTGGAGCTGGGGTCAGGGCCCCCACGGGTTGGGGCCCTGGAGCTGGGGTCAGGGCCCCCACGGTTGGGCCCCTGGAGCTGGGGTCAGGCCCCACGGGTTGGGCCCCTGGAGCTGGGGTCAGGGCCCGCACGGGTTGGGCCCCTGGAGCTGGGGTCAGGGCCCCACTTGTGGGCCCCTGGAGCTGGGGTCAGGGCCCCACGGGTTGGGCCCCTGGAGCTGGGGTCAGGACCCCACGGGTTGGGCCCCTGGAGCTGGGGTCAGGGCCCCCACGGGTTGGGCCCCTGGAGCTGGGGTCAAGGCCCCCACGGGTTGGGCCCCTGGAGCTGGGGTCAGGGCCCACACGGGTTGGGCCCTGGAGCTGGGTCAGGGCCCGCACGGGTTGGGCCCCTGGAGCTGGGGTCAGGGCCCCACGGGTTGGGCCCCTGGAGCTGGGGTCAGGGCCCCCACGGGTGGGGCCCCTGGAGCTGGGGTCAGGGCCCGCACGGGTGGGGCCCTGGAGCTGGGGTCAGGGCCCCCACGGGTGGGCCCTGGAGCTGGGGTCAGGCCCCACGGGTTGGGCCCCTGGAGCTGGGGTCAGGCCCACATGGGTGGGCCCATGGAGCTGGGGTCAGGGCCCCACGGGTTGGGCCCCTGGAGCTGGGGTCAGGGCCCCACGGGTTGGGCCCCTGGAGCTGGGGTCAGGATCCGCACAATTGGGGCCCTGGAGCTGGGGTCAGGGCCCCACGGGTGGGGCCCCTGGAGCTGGGATCAGGTCCCCCACGGGTTGGGCCCCTGGAGCTGGGGTCAGGGCCCGCACGGGTTGGGCCCGTGGAGCTGGGGTCAGGGCCGGCACGGGTTGGGCCCCTGGAGCTGGGGTCAGGGCCCAACGGGTTGGGCCCCTGGAGCTGGGTCAGGGCCCCACGGGTTGGCCCCTGGAGCTGGGGTCAGGGACCCCACGGGTTGGGCCCCTGGAGCTGGGGTCAGGGCCCCACGGGTTGGGCCCCTGGAGCTGGGGTCAGGGCCCCCACGGGTTGGGCCCTGGAGCTGGGGTCAGGGCCCGCACGGGTTGGGCCCCTGGAGCTGGGGTCAGGGCCCCCACGGGTTGGGCCCTGGAGCTGGGTCAGGGCCCGCACGGGTTGGGCCCTGGAGCTGGGGTCAGGGCCCCCACGGGTTGGGTCCCTGGAGCTGGGGTCAGGGCCCGCACGGGTTGGGCCCCTGGAGCTGGGGTCAGGGCCCCCACGGGTGGGGCCCTGGAGCTGGGGTCAGGGCCCCACGGTTGGGCCCCTGGAGCTGGGTCAGGGCCCCACGGGTTGGGCCCCTGGAGCTGGGGTCAGGGCCCGCACGGGTGGGGCCCTGGAGCTGGGGTCAGGGCCCCACGGGTGGGGCCCTGGAGCTGGGGTCAGGGCCCCACGGGTTGGGGCCCTGGAGCTGGGGTCAGGGCCCGCACGGGTTGGGCCCTGGAGCTGGGGTCAGGGCCCCACTTGTTGGGCCCCTGGAGCTGGGGTCAGGGCCCGCACGGGTGGGGCCCCTGGAGCTGGGGTCAGGGCCCCACGGGTTGGGCCCTGGAGCTGGGGTCAGGGCCCCCACGGGTTGGCGCCCTGGGGTCAGGGCCCCACGGGTTGGGCCCCTGGAGCTGGGTCAGGGCCCCACGGGTTGGGCCCCTGGAGCTGGGGTCAGGGCCCCCACGGTTGGCCCCTGGAGCTGGGGTCAGGGCCCCACGGTTGGCCCCTGGAGCTGGGGTCAGGGCCCCACGGGTTGGGCCCTGGAGCTGGGGTCAGGGCCCGCACTTGGGGCCCCTGGAGCTGGGGTCAGGGCCCGCACGGGTTGGGCCCCTGGAGCTGGGGTCAGGCCCCCACGGTTGGGCCCTGGAGCTGGGGTCAGGGCCCGCACGGTTGGGCCCCTGGAGCTGGGGTCAGGGCCCGCACGGGTGGGGCCCCTGGAGCTGGGGTCAGGGCCCCACGGGTTGGGCCCCTGGAGCTGGGGTCAGGGCCCGCACAGGTTGGGCCCCTGGAGCTGGGGTCAGGGCCCCACGGGTTGGGCCCCTGGAGCTGGGGTCAGGGCCCGCACGGTTGGGCCCCTGGAGCTGGGGTCAGGGCCCGCACGGGTTGGGCCCCTGGAGCTGGGGTCAGGGCCCCCACGGGTTGGGCCCTGGAGCTGGGGTCAGGGCCCGCACGGGTTGGGCCCTGGAGCTGGGGTCAGGGCCCCCACGGGTTGGGCCCCTGGAGCTGGGGTCAGGGCCCCCACGGGTTGGGCCCCTGGAGCTGGGGTCAGGGCCCCCACGGGTTGGGCCCCTGGAGCTGGGGTCAGGGCCCGCACGGGTGGGCCCCTGGAGCTGGGGTCAGGGCCCGCACGGGTTGGGCCCCTGGAGCTGGGGTCAGGGCCCGCACGGTTGGGCCCTGGAGCTGGGGTCAGGGCCCCCACGGTTGGGCCCTGGAGCTGGGGTCAGGGCCCCCACGGGTTGGGCCCCTGGAGCTGGGGTCAGGCCCCCACGGGTTGGGCCCTGGAGCTGGGGTCAGGGCCCCCACGGGTTGGGCCCCTGGAGCTGGGGTCAGGGCCCGCACGGTTGGGCCCCTGGAGCTGGGGTCAGGGCCCCACGGGTTGGCCCCTGGAGCTGGGGTCAGGGCCCCACGGGTTGGGCCCTGGAGCTGGGGTCAGGGCCCCCACGGGTTGGGCCCCTGGAGCTGGGGTCAGGGCCCACACGGGTTGGGCCCCTGGAGCTGGGGTCAGGGCCCGCACGGGTTGGGCCCCTGGAGCTGGGGTCAGGGCCCCACGGTTGGGCCCCTGGAGCTGGGGTCAGGGCCCGCACGGGTGGGCCCCTGGAGCTGGGGTCAGGGCCCCCACGGTTGGGCCCTGGAGCTGGGGTCAGGGCCCGCACGGTTGGGCCTGGAGCTGGGGTCAGGGCCCCACGGGTTGGGCCCCTGGAGCTGGGGTCAGGGCCCGCACGGTTGGGCCCCTGGAGCTGGGGTCAGGGCCCCCACGGGTTGGGCCCCTGGAGCTGGGGTCAGGCACCGCACGGGTTGGGCCCCTGGAGCTGGGGTCAGGCCCCCACGGGTGGGGCCCCTGGAGCTGGGGTCAGGGCCCCCACGGGTTGGGCCCCTGGAGCTGGGGTCAGGCCCGCACGGGTTGGGCCCTGGAGCTGGGGTCAGGGCCCCACGGGTTGGGCCCCTGGAGCTGGGGTCAGGGCCCCCACGGGTTGGGCCCCTGGAGCTGGGGTCAGGGCCCGCACGGTTGGGCCCTGGAGCTGGGGTCAGGGCCCCACGGGTTGGGCCCCTGGAGCTGGGGTCAGGGCCCCACGGGTTGGGCCCCTGGAGCTGGGGTCAGGGCCCCCACGGGTTGGGCCCTGGAGCTGGGGTCAGGGCCCGACGGGTGGGCCCTGGAGCTGGGTCAGGGCCCGCACGGGTTGGGCCCTGGAGCTGGGGTCAGGGCCCCACGGGTTGGGCCCCTGGAGCTGGGGTCAGGGCCCGCACGGGTTGGGCCCCTGGAGCTGGGGTCAGGGCCCCCACGGGTTGGGCCCTGGAGCTGGGGTCAGGGCCCCACGGGTTGGGGCCCTGGAGCTGGGGTCAGGGCCCCACGGGTGGGGCCCTGGAGCTGGGGTCAGGGCCCGCACGGGTTGGGCCCCTGGAGCTGGGGTCAGGGCCCCCACGGGTTGGGCCCTGGAGCTGGGGTCAGGGCCCCACGGGTGGGCCCCTGGAGCTGGGGTCAGGGCCGAAGGTTGGGCCCTGGAGCTGGGGTCAGGGCCCCTACGGGTGGGCCCATGGAGCTGGGGTCAGGGCCCCACGGGTTGGGCCCTGGAGCTGGGGTCAGGGCCCCACGGGTTGGGCCCCTGGAGCTGGGGTCAGGGCCCGCACGGGTTGGGCCCTGGAGCTGGGGTCAGGCCCCCACGGGTTGGGCCCTGGAGCTGGGGTCAGGGCCCCACGGGTTGGGCCCCTGGAGCTGGGGTCAGGGCCACGGGTTGGGCCCCTGGAGCTGGGGTCAGGGCCCGCACGGGTTGGGCCCTGGAGCTGGGGTCAGGGCCCCCACGGTTGGCCCCTGGAGCTGGGGTCAGGCCCCACGGGTTGGCCCTGGAGCTGGGGTCAGGGCCCCACGGGTTGGGGCCCTGGAGCTGGGGTCAGGGCCCCCACGGGTTGGGGCCCTGGAGCTGGGGTCAGGGCCCCACGGGTTGGGTCCCTGGAGCTGGGGTCAGGGCCCGCACGGGTTGGGCCCCTGGAGCTGGGGTCAGGGCCCCCACGGGTTGGGCCCCTGGAGCTGGGGTCAGGGCCCCCACGGGTTTTTCCCCTGGAGCTGGAGTCAGGGCCCACAAGGTTTGGGCCCTGGAGCTAGGCTGAGGGCCCGCACGGTTGGGCCTCTGGAACTGGGGTCAGGCCCCGCACGGGTTGGGACCCTGGAGCTGGGGTCAGGGCCCCCACGGGTTGGGGCCCTGGAGCTGGGGTTAGGGGACGCACGGGTTAGGCCCCTGGAGCTGGTGTCAGGGCACGAACGGGTTGGACCTCTGCAGATGGGGTCAGGGCCCCCACGGCTTGGGCCCCTGGAGCTGGGGTTAGGGGACGCACGGGTTGGGCCCCTGGAGCTGTAGTCAGGGCCCGCAGGGGTTGGGCACATAGAGCTGGAGTCAGAACCTCCACGGGTTGGGCCCCTGGAGCTGGGGTCAGGGCCCGCAGGGGTTGGGCCCCTGGAGCTGCGGTCAGAGCCCCCACGGTTTGGGCCCTGGAGCTGGGGTCAGGGCCCCCACGGGTTGGGCCCCTGGAGCTGGGGTCAGAACCAACACAGGTTGGGCCCCTGGAGCTGGGGTCAGGGCCCCACGGGTGGGGCCCCTGGAGCTGGGGTCAGGGCCCCACGGTTGGGCCCCTGGAGCTGGGGTCAGGGCCAACACGGTGGGGCCCCTGGAGCTGGGGTCAGGGCCCCCACGGGTTGGGCCCTGGAGCTGGGGTCAGGGCCCACACGGTTGGGGCCCTGGAGCTGGGGTCAGGGCCCCACGGGTTGGGCCCCTGGAGCTGGGGTCAGGGCCGCACGGGTGGGCCCTGGAGCTGGGGTCAGGGCCCCCACGGGTTGGGCCCTGGAGCTGGGGTCAGGGCCCCACGGGTTGGGCCCTGGAGCTGGGGTCAGGGCCACACGGGTGGGCCCCTGGAGCTGGGGTCAGGGCCACCACGGGTGGGCCCCTGGAGCTGGGGTCAGGGCCACACGGGTTGGGCCCCTGGAGCTGGGGTCAGGGCCCCACGGGTTGGGCCCCTGGAGCTGGGGTCAGGGCAACACGGATTGGGCCCCTGTTGCTGCGGACAGGGCATCCACGGATTTGGGCCCTGGAGCTGGGGTCAGGGCGCCTACGGGTTGGGCCCCTGGAGCTGGGGTCAGAACCAATACGGGTTGGGCCCCTGGAGCTGGGGTCAGGGCCTGCACTGGTGGGGCCCCTGGAGCTGGGGTCAGGGCCCCCACGGGTTGGGCCCCTGGAGCAGGAGTCAGGCCCCGCATTGGTTGGGACCCTGAAGCTGGGGTCAGGGCCACCACGGGTGGGGCCCCTGGAGCTGGGGTCAGGGCCCGCACGGGTTATAGACTCATAGGCAGAGAACGGGAACCTCATCCCATCCCACTCCAGGGGAGCCATGTTCTGGGGAATGACCCAGGGCAACAATTTCCCACCCAAACAAGGACAAATCGCTGCAGATAAAATGGGTGGGAAAATCCACCCCCCATCGGAGAGATTTTAAATTGACATTTGAGAAGTATGGAGAGAAAAGGGAAAATCAGAGGCAATTAGAGAGCTGATCATTGGGGGGGGGAGGAGAATCTCCCTGGATTTTATAGCCACGTGTGATAATGAGAGAGAAAAGGGGAAATCTTGAGAGAATGTGTGTGTGGGAGGAAGTGGCAAAAACAGGGACAGGATCCAGTTAACTCACCTCCCTCCCACCCCAGGAATGTCCTGGCTGCACAGAGACAGATCTACCCCCCCAGTGACCCCCCCCCCCTGCAACTCCGGCTTCTCCTCCCCCCTCGACACCTCCGCCCTCACACCAAAGGGGGGGGCTCTGCCAGCGCCTCCCCCTGAGCTCAACTCCTGCTCCTCCCCCCAGCCCGGATTGTGCCCTTTAGCCCCCCACGAACCCTGCCTCCAGCTGCCTGACCCCCCCCGCCCATCAATTTCCTGCTCTGCGCCCGCCCCTCCCACGCTCCCTGTTACTCCCCCGCCCCGCTCCAGCCCCGCCCCCAGCGCCCGGCGGAACGTTACGGCTGGTCCGGGCAGGGGGAAGGGCAGCGGCTTCAGCGGCTGTTACTGGGCATGCGCAGTGCCCGGGAGTAGCACATTGCTATGGGGAGTGATTTAATACACTTCCCCCTCTCCCGCCGGGCCCGGGGTCCGCCCCTCCCCCCCACACGACGGCCGGGCCCCGGCCCCCCCATCCCAGCGGGGCGGGCGGATCCTCCTGCAGCTCCACTGGGGCCGAGGCGCCTCCAAGGCTTCTCCCAGGCTCCCTGGGGCAGAGTCACTTTCCCGCCCCCCAGCGCCTCTCATTCCCCGGGGGCTCCGGGTCACAATGTCCCACCGCCCTTCCCCCGCCTGCAGCTCCGGCTTCTCCCCTCCCGCCCCCGCCAGCCACACCAAGGGGAACCCCCGGGCCCCAGTCTCTGTCCCCACCTGGATCCCAGCGGGGCCGGGGGCAGATCCTGGCTGCAGCTGAGAAACAGCGGCTCCGCTGCTGGGCAGCACGCTGCTCCACGCTCTCTTCCCCATTCCAGGGCTGCCCCGCCCCTGCTTGCCCCCTGCTGGCTGCCCTGAGCTGACCTGCTGCTCCCCAGAGCTGCTCCAGGAGCTGCCCCGCCCCGCTGAGCCAGAGCCCCGCCCCAGGAGCTGCCCGCCCCTGCTGTGCCAGAGCCCCGCCCCCAGGAGCTGCCCCGCCCCTGAGCTGTGCCAGAGCCCCGCCCCAGGAGCTGCCCCGCCCCCTGTGCCAGAGCCCCGCCCCCAGGAGCTGCCCTGCCCATGGGCTGTGCCAGAGCCCCGCCCCCAGGAGCTGCTCCGCCCCTGCTCTGTGCTGGAGCCCCGCCCCGAGGAGCTGCCCCGCCCCCGAGCTGAGCCAGAGCCCCGCCCCCAGGAGCTGCCCGCACCTGGGATGTGTCAGAGCCCCGCCCCCTGGAATTTCCCCATGTTGGGTCTCTGAGCTTTGTTCTCCTGCCGCCTTCTTCCCAGCACCCCCTGCTCCCTTCCTGTGTCTGCAAACACCCCCCCTCCCCCGGGGCCGGCTGCAGTGCTCGCTGAGGCTGACTCCAGTGGCTGAAGTTGCCTCCATCTCTGCTTCACCTGGAGGGGGAGAGACAAAGAGAGGAGATGGTCCCAGGGTGTGAAACCAGAATCAGGGGGCAAGGAAAGAAGGACTGTTTGGAAAGGTGGGTTTTTTGTGGGGGGGGGGGTGAGCCAGAGGGATTCAGAAGAAGTTGGGCAGCAGAGGCTCAGGGAAATTGAGGGGAACCTCCTGGGTGTCTCAGTGTTGCCAGGGTTTGTACAGCACCTTGCATAATATGGGGTCTGATCTCAGTCATGGTCTGTGCAGCACCTGGGAGCCCTGATGTCTGTTTCCTGATCACAGGCTCTGGGAATGGAGAGAGGGAAACCTCAGCACCTGAAGGTTAATGCAGCCCTGTGTGCAACCCCTGCTAGGGTGATCCGACAGCAAATGTGAAAAATTGGGATGGGGGTGGGGTTAATAGGCACCTATATAAGAAAAAGACCCAAAAATCGGGACATCTAGTCATGCTAGTCCCTGCTGTTCTCATAAGGGGTCGGCTTAGAGAGGGTTTGGCTACACTTGCAGCTGTCCAGCGCTGGGAGTTAAAGCTGTCTTCCTACAGCTGTTTAGGGAAAGCGCTGCAGTGTGGACACACTGACAGCTACCAGCACTCTGTCATGGCCACATTTGCAGCGCTGTTGGGAGTGGTGCATTATGGGCAGCTATCCCAGCATTCAAGTGGCTGCAATGTGCTTTTCAAAAGAGGAGGGTGGGGTGGAGTGTGACACGGAGCGTGGGGGAGACAGAGCGAGTGGATTTTTGGAGCTGACACTGTGTCAGCTCCCTGCCTGGCAAGTTCAAGCCTCCTCCCCCACCCCTCTCTCATTCACTAAATGCAAATAGCCGCCTTTGTTTTTTTCCTCACAGACCAGATAAGCCGCTGATCCAAAACAGACCCCCCCCCCGTGCCCACCCGGCTGCTTCTCTCCTCAAGCAAACACCAGCTGTGGGTGTTCCAAAGGGATCCCCCTGCCTCTGCTCATTCACTGCAAACAGTAACTGTGTTTGGTTTTTAGATAAGCAGCTCCGGGAGCCTTGAGCTCACAACAAAACAAACAGAGGCATCACACCAAAACAAAGAGCGTTATCTCTACTTAAAAGCATTATGGGAAGGTTCCGGAGGTCAGTGACAGCGTAGTAAGATTAATCACTGTTTACACTGGCACCCCAGCGCTGCATCACCAGCTCTGTTCTCTTTATTCCTCTCGTCGAGGTGGAGCACATGCAGCACTGTAGCCAGGGAGATACAGCGCTGTATGTGCCTTGCCAGTGTGGACGGGGAGTAAGTTACAGCGCTGTAAAGCCACCACCTGCACTGTAACTCTCCAGTGTAGCCAAGGCCTGAGTTGTAGTAATAATAGCAGCCAAGAATCCGGTGGCACCTTATAGACTAACAGACGTATTGGAGCATGAGCTGTCGTGGGTGAATACCCACTTCGTCAGATGCAACAATAGTCCCATATGGGCTAGTGGTCAGGATTCCTGGTTTTCACCCAGGTGGCCTGGGTTCAACTTCTGGTGTGGGAAGAGTGCAGAGCTTTTGCCCAGAGTGGAGGCAGGAAATGAAAGGAACAGGAAGGGATCCTGCCAGCAGTGGAGTTAGACAGTGTAGGGAGGGGACCCCAGAAGTGGGGGTGGGGCAGTGGTTTGGGGGGAGATGAGGGAAGGATCCCAGCAGTGCGGGAAGTTGACAACCTGGAGAGCACAGGCCTGGAATGGGGACCTGGAAGAGTGAATGTGTCCCTCTAAACCCATCAACTGCAGACTAGGCAGGCTTGGAAGAATTGTGTATTTGTTGGTAAATGTCAATTTCTGTGTAAACACACAACCCAATGGCAAAATATTTCCATCAATAATCATCAAAATTGACAGATGGGCAAAGTAAGAAACATGCTGCTTGAGAACTTATCATGTTGTAGGAGCAGCAGTGATCTGTATGCTCTGTATAACCTGTATGCTCAAAAGGTCTGTTAACTCCCCCAGCTTGTGTCCTTTCCCTCTTTGAATGCCTGTGAAGTGGCTTTCCCACTCTCCTTTGTACCTCCAGTGAATGCCCTTCACCCGGCCCATCTGGCCATGGTTCGCTGTGTTACATTCTATTGCACCCTCAGGGAGACTGATCTTCATCGCACCGTCCATCGCTGCGCCTGTGGGAACACTTACCTAAAGGATCCTGACATCTCCACTGCCAGGCCTGTCCTGGGAGCGTGAGTATGAGTGTGACACCCTCCCCCCACCCTTCTTTTGAGCTTAGCTATCAAGCTAATAAATGTGCTGCTTTCTGCCAAACTCTTGGGGGGGGGAGGGCAATATTAGTCCTCTCTAAGCTTACTAACTGACCCAATTTTGGGTAACACAAGCAACATTGTTTTGATCTGTTATTGTACCAAAGGGGGAGATGGTTGTCTATAAAGGAGTGTAAAGACTGAATGCCTCTGATGAGAATCGGATTTGAACCCATGCAGGCAGAGCATAATGAGGTAGCAGTCCATCACCTTAACCACTCGGTCACCTCATCTGAGCTGTCAAAAAAACGGACAGGAGGAGAAATCTAAGGCCGACAGAGATAGGGACACTAAGGAGTTTTTAAATACTAAGCGTAAGCAGGGTCTGAATGAGCTCCCCTCTCTCACCTAGTGAGGAGCTGGGGAAAGACTTCAGGAACAGACCGTGTTTGCATAGACACACCTACTCTGCCTAGCTATGCAGCATGATGGGGCCGCTTCCCCAAAATGACCAGTTTGGGATGGTCTTGGGTTACAAATCACTTTAGGATTGAGTGGAATGAAATGTTATTCTCCTTCCTGTATGAGTGAAGGGCAGCAGAACATAACTAGTCCGTCCTGATGGAGGGGTAGGTGAGTGAGGAATAGCTTTTATTGGACTGCAGAGAAGTGATTGAGGATGTCACCCTAAACCATTGGTCCCCACAACATTTCACATTGTGCCCTCTTAGCCATGGCTGTGGCCCTCGGAAGCCACGGTCAAGAACCGGGGCTGGGAGGAGTGGGGCTGTTGCTTGCTGGGGAGAGGGGTGCGGACAGGGGTAAAGGGGTCGACGCCGCGGGCTGGGAGCCAGAGTCTCAGGCTGAGGGTGGGGTTGGGGAAGAGCTGTGGCAGAGTGGTGCTCCCTCCCTGCCCTCTATGTGGGCTGGCTCAGGTCCTGAGGTGCCCCAATGAATGTTCCTCTGTGTCCCCCTAGGAGTCAGACCCACATTATGGGGACCACTGAACCCTACTCGCTAAGCCGGGGCTAGTGATGCCAAACCCCGGGAAAGGGAGAACAAGTGTGGGGGCCCCAGCACCAGAACCATGCCCCTACCTTCTGTCTGTGGCTCTACCCCCTTCCACCCATGGCCCCATCCACTGTCACTTCTGTTCCACCCCTTCCCCCACCAGCCCCACCCTATCACTCCTTTACCCCTGCCCCGCTGTGGCCCTGAGACCAGAGAAGCTCTGTGCCCCTGCTGCAGCCCCCAGGCTGTAGCAGGGAGTGGGAGCTCCTCCAGCCCTGGGGCTGACATAGGGGAGACTTTTCCAGGGGGACCTAACTTGGCCAGGGCCCCTGATCATGGGCCCCACTGTCCCCTTGGCAGTGCAAGGTTTGGGGAGGCTGAGCCCCCTTGTCATAAACAGATAGCTAAGGGTTAATGTTCTTTTACCTATAAAGGGGTAACACCAGTAACCTAAAACACCTGACCAGAGGACCAATCAGGAAACAAGACTTTTTCAAATCTGGGTGGAGGGAAGTTTGTGTGTGAGTTCTTTGTTCTTTGTCTTGTGTCTGTGGCGTCTCGGCTATGAGAGTGATTTTTCTATCTCCTGCCTTTCTAATCTTCTGTTTCCAAGTTGTAAGTACAAAGATAATAAGACAATAAGTTTATATTGTTTTTTTTTTTGTATTTACATGTGTGTAGTTGCTGGAATGTTTAAATTGTATTCTTTTTGGATAAGGCTGTTTATTCATTTTTTTCTTTTAAGCAAATAACCCTGTATTTGTCACCTTAATACAGAGAGACCATTTTTATGTCCTTTTCTTTCTTTTTATATAAAGCTTTCTTTTTAAGACCTGTTGGATTTTTTCTTTAGTGGGGACTCCAGGGAATTGAGTCTGCAGCTCACCAGGGAATTGGTGGGAGGAAGAAGTCAGGGGGAAAATCTCGTTGTGTTAGATTTACTAGCCTGACTTTGCATACCCTCTGGGTAAGGGGGAAGAGAGATTAGCTATCTTGGGTACTTCTATTTCCAGGACTGGAAACAGGGAGGGGGGAGTCCCTCTGTTTAGATTCACGGAGCTTGCTTCTGTATATCTCTCCAGGAACCCAGGGAGGGAACACCTGGAGGGGAGGAGGGGGAAGGGAAATGGTTTATTCCCCTTTGTTGTGAGACTCAAGGCATCTGAGTCTGGGGGTCCCCCGGGGAAGGTTTTGGGGAGACCACAGTGAGCCGGGCACTGTGTAAATCCCTGGCTGGTGGCAGCTTTACCAGGTCCAAGCTGGTAACTAAGCTTGGAGGTTTTCATGCTAACACCCATATTTTGGACGCTAAGGTCCAAATCTGGGAAGAAATGTTATGACACCCCTCCCCCCTGAGCCTCCATTACGAGCCGCCCAGGCTACCACTGCTCAGTGTGTGGCCAGTCTCTGTGTTTTCTGCTGCTCGTTCTGGGGAGCCTGGCCGGCCTTAGGGGTGGTGCCCCCCAATAGCCGCCCAGGGCTCCAGGGGTCAAAGGGCACCGTGTGGCAGTGCAAAGGTGCTCACTGCTCTCCCCTGCCCCAATGCTCCTCCATGGGTCCATAGAGGTTTGAGGGGAGTAAGGAGCAACCCTATGTGCTCCATGCGTCCTGGTCACTTTTCCCACTTGGGCTGTGCTGTGAGGGGAGCATCAGAAGCTGCTGCTCTCTGCCCTCCCGCTATGCAGCCCAGCTGAGGAAAGTGATCTGGATGCAGGGAGCTCGGATGATCTCACTTCTTGCCCCCACAGCCCCTAGGGGTGCCCAGATGAGCAGCGTTCCAGGGAGGAGTGGGGGGCAGCAATGCCAGCTGCTCCATGCACACAGGTCAGTCTCCCCATGTGGGTGCAGGACGGGGTGCAAGGGTTTCTGTGATGCCTATTCTATCAATATCGTCACTCAATACCAGGCACTCAAATTCACCAGTCTTAGTACTTAGACGTTTAGCGTTTGTATTTAAGCACTTCTAAAATGTGTCCCATTTTAGCTGTCTGCTATTACATGATGTAATTGAGGGAAACTCTTTCATTTCACTGTTTCTCATCAGAACCTACCTGTACATTATCATCTTCCATCCTCTCCACCTTACTAGGCTATAGAGAATCCCTGTGAATAGTTCCTCTCCTAACGGATGTTTCTGTCTGAACCCTGTGCTCCTCAGCGCCTGTCGGCTTTCCCCAGCTCTGAGGCTATGTCTACACTGCGCACCTTACCACGGTGCAGCTGTGCCACTCTAACCATGCCATTGTAAGGTGCGCTGTGTGGCCGTCCTTATTGCTGGGAGAGAGCTTCCCCGGCAACAAAGCCAAACTACCTCCAATGAGGGGCAGGAGCTTCGTCACCGGGAGCATAGCTCCACCTATGAAGCGCTGTTCACACTGCCGCTTTTCATGGCTCAAATTTTGGCATTCGGGGAGTGTTTTTTCTCACCGCAGAGAGACAAAATTTTTAGCAACAAAGCCGAAATTAAAAAAAACTCCTCTGCAACCTATTTAATTTTACCTTTATACAACCTTTATACTGCCTCCAGTTCTGGTGTCCTCATTTGAAAAAGATGTTGTGAAATTGGAGCTAGGGCAGCAAAGAGCCACCAAATGTTCTGAGGGCTGGAGAAAAATGCCTTCCAGTGAGCTATTGAAAGAGCTCAACCTGTTTAGCTTATCAAAAGAAGATTGAAAGGTGATTTCATTGAAATGTTGAAGTGCCTTAATGGAGAGAAAAGATTGGGTATTTACGGGCTCTTGAATGGAGCAGAGAAAGGCATAACAAGACCCAATGGCTGGAAAGTGAAAAGAGACAAATTCATATTACAACTGAGGCACAATAGTCAACAGCGAGGATGATTCACCACAGGAGCAAGCTACCAAGGAAAGTGGTGGATTCACCATCTCCTGATGTCATTTAATGAAGACTAGATGCCTTTCTGGAATGTGTTTGCCCCCAAAGTAGCTGTTATGTCATACAGGAGGCCTGTGATATGCAGGTTAGACGCTCTAATGGTTTCTTCTGACCATGAAGTCGACTAATTTCTGAAAAACTGAGTGTAGCATTGGGAGCAGCGTCTTATGTTTTCCTGTCTAGCCGGCTTGCTGCCTAGAACGAACGCTCCTTGAGTAGGGTGATCCACAGGGAGTAGCTCAAACCTCCAAAGGTCCAGGCCAGGGGCAGGACATTAGCCCAGCAAGGGAGGGGTGTGGCAGTGACATCACAAAGGCCTTTTGCAGGACCTCAGACTATTGGTCAAAGGTGGTGGGGAGGTGGTGACCTCACAGAGAGATGCTGACATCAGCCAGGCAGGACAGGGGCGAGGGGCCAGGGAAACCTCAGAGACCTCTGTGGCTTTGCTTCAGCACGTTTCCTTCTCCAGGTCTCTCTTTGAGGACTGAGAGATTATTTTGGGTCATGGACGTGAGCGCCAGGAGGAACCTCTTTCGAGTTTCCTCCTTCCCTTGTAGTGATTTTACTAGAAAACAGCCGTCCCTGTTTAGAAGGTAAGAGCCTCCTGGAGGTTTGAAACCTGTTCAGTCTGATCTATCTGGTGACAAGTGAATTCTAGGCATGGAAAACACGAGCTTAAGGAGGCAGAATTTTATTGCGCACCTGGGATTTTGTCCCTTAGAATCGCTGGGGACATTAGGGTTTGTCCTTTTTGTTTCACCTCTTCCTCCATCCCTCCCTCCTCTTCCTCTCTTGCTTCTTTTGTCCTTTCTCCTGTTCCCTTCCCAACAACAGGACGGAGGTGTGTGTGTGTGTGTTGCAGGGAAGTCCTCTGCAGCTCCCACTATGGAAGGTCCACCCAAAAATGTGGGACTGAAATAGTGCTCGGGCAGTGATCCCCACCGGTGACCTGGGCCATCCTTTGGGCTCTCTGGTGAGAACCCTCAGCCTCCCATCCTCCGTCTCTACCCTGATTGGTTGAGCAGGGGGTTATTGACAGGGAGGAGACTCAGGTCCTTGTTGTTCTCTTTTAAGATCAAGTAAATAAGTCAGAACCAGTTCTATCTTTGATTAATTTTGCTGCTTCTCTGCATTAATTGTCTCTGAGCAGTTGATGATTCCCTCTAACATTGCAGTTCTCCTCAAATACTTGCTGAATAATTACTGTCACTGTTGTTGGTCTGGAGCTCATCTGAGAGCACAGTATTCAGGTCATTCAATGTCTGAAATTCAAGATCCGATGGTTTGTTTGAAAATCAGGGCTCTTGGGTCCTATTCCCAACACTGCCTCTGACGGGCTGTGTGACCTAAGACAAGTCAATTCTCCTTTCTCAGCCTTAGCTTCTCCCTCTTTCAAGTAGGGATAATAATGATCCGCTCTTACCTACCTCATGGTGGGTGAAGGATGCGGATCCATTTGGGAGTGTCACTAGAAGTAGTGCATAATATGAATTTTCCCATCATGTTTACTCAGAGCAGATTATGACATAATAGATTAGCTGAAATAGGCTATTTTATTTGTATTTTTTTATTTTGAAATTGTTAATAGTAGCAACGACTTAGCTCAGATTGAAGCATCTTATCTAATGGTTGAGATGTAAGTGTCTCCCCTTTGTGTGCGAGGAGACAATTTAACACACTCTGACAAAGAGGAGATGCTTTTGTTTTGCAACAAAATATTTTTGCAAAGATCTTTCATCCCACTTGTTATGATTTTGAGAAACAAACTGGTTTAGTCTAAATGGGATTTTCGGACAGAAACGGTTTGAATGAAATTTTCCCACCATCTCGATTCCTGGGCTCTGGGGTGTTTTCATCTGTTAGAACAGGAGTCAGAACTGGTTGCTTCTCTTTCTGGCTCTGCCATCGCCTTGTTGTGTAGGCCTTGGGTAGGTCACTTCCCTTCTCCCATCTGTCCAATCGGAACAGGAACAGTTCTCGAACTATGGGCAGTTTAGAGCCCAAGTGAGATAAGGGGCGTTAAAGCCCTCTGTGAATGAGAAAGGGGAGTTTCACAGTGTTTAGCACCAAGGAATTCTAAAGTTTGCTAAAATGTCTAGTCTGTGGAAACAAGAAATGGTCGGGGCCAAACTTATTAACCACTGCCTTTTTAAAGCCCATTCAAAGATGTGAGTCCCTATCTTTTAGGTACCTGTGGTTCTTTGCCAGCAGCAGAGAAGAGGTTCCTGCCTCCGTTTTTGTGGCCTTAACAAAACCAGGTGTTGTGCCCCAGTTCTTGCCTGAGACCCCTGAAAAAGAACATCTTCCCATCCATGAACAAGACAGGACCTATCTTTCAAAGGGGAACAAAAAGACCTCTGGGACTTACAGACTAGCTAGCCTGACTGCCATAGCTGGAGAGATCCTGCAATACATTCTTAAACACTCAGTTTGTCAGCAGCACCTACAGGATGATTTGGTTCTTATGACTAGTGAGCGTGGAATTGTCAAGAACAAATCATTCCAAACCAATCCTCTTTCCTTCTTTGGCAGGGTTCTGGGCCTGGTAGAGGTGAGTAAACAATAGATGGGATCTAGCTTGGTGTTACTAAGGCTTTTGACACAGTCCCGTAGGACATTCTCAGAAGCAAACGAGGGAAATGCAGTCCAGCTGCAATCAGTGTAATGTGGGTGCAGAGCTGGTTGAAAGCCAAGACTCCAGGAGCCCTTCTCCATGTTTAGCTGCCCAACGGGGAGGGTGAATCTAGTGGGTCTGGCAGGGATCAGTCCGATGTCAGGTACTATTCTATATTTTCATGAATGATTTGGAAAATAGAGTGGAGAGCATGCTCCTAAAGTTTACAACTGACACCAAGCACTTTGGAGCACAGGATTGAAATTCAAAACACCCTTAACAAATTGGAGACTTGGTCTTCTTGAGCCAAACTCCATGGTTAGGGCTCTCTCTCTGCACTGGGCTAAAGTGAAACCCCAGAGCCAAGCACTCCTCCTGGGCAGTGAGCTCCGACCTTGATTGGTCAGATGCTGCTTAGCACTGTCAGAGCAGCTTTTGCTGGGGGATTCTCCCAGCAATTTCCAATAGCGGGAAAGTATGAAATCCCCATTTGACTGCTGGGGACAGAGCCCGAGAGTGGGGAGCAACTTGCCCAAAGTCCCCAGGCAAAGGAAAACAACCAGCAGAGGAACCAATAGGAAACCCAGCAATGGAACTCAGGAGTCCTGGGGGTGTGCTATGGTGACCAGATGTCCCAATTTTATAGGGACAGTCCGAATTTTGGGGTCTTTTTCTTATCTAGGATCCTATTACCCCCCACGCCGTCCCGATTTTTCACACTTGCTGTCTGGTCACCCTAGGATGTGCACATGTGTGGGTCCCAGCTGCTCCCTGCCCCCCTCATTGAAGCAGATGTGCAGGGTTACTGCCCTGGGAAGTGCAGGGCACTAGTGGATGTGGGGTTGGCTGGAGGTAGGGTCTGGCTTCAGGCAGGGCAAGGGCTGCGGGGCTGGCTGGTTTCAGGCAGGGGGGTGCATCAGGGGTTGGCTGGAGACAGGGCAGGGAGGATGCGGCTGGTGCAGGCAAAGCAGAAGGTGCAGGGCTGGCTGGAGACAGAGGCTGACTGCCGGCAGGGCAGGGCAGGGGGTGCAGGGCTGGCTGCAGGCAGGGCGTGGGGCAGGGCCAGTGCAAGGAAGTTTCATGCCCTAGGCGAAACTTCCACCTTGCACCCTCACCCCCCGCACCTCTGCCCTGAGGCGCCCCACCCGTGGCAGCTCCCCCCTCCACCCTGAGGCTCCCCTCTTGTGGCAACTCTCCTGCTCTGCCCTGCGGCACCCCCCTCGCCCGAGCTCACCCCTGCTCTGAGCACGAGCACCCCGAGCACGCCGTGGCCGCTTCACTTCTCCCACCTCCAAGGCTTGCGGCGCCTAAGCCTGCCAGGCAGTCAAGCACCCTCCTCTGAGCCACAGCAGCCCTGACAGTTGACAATAGAGGCACCTTAACCCCTGAGTTCCTTCAATGTGTCCCCCTCGGGGGTCCAGCTCCGATCACCAGATACTCGGGGTATGTCTATACCACCTGCCGAATCGGTGGGCAGCGATCGATCCAGCGGGGGTTGATATATCGCGTCTAGTGTAGATGCAATACATTGAGTGCTCTCCCCTCGCCTGCTGTACTCCAGCTCGGTGAGAGGCGCAGGCAGAGTCTACGGGGAGCTGCAGCAGTCAACTCACCGCGACTGTGACATTATAAGTATAATCTAATATCTCATTGAAAGGTGACAGGGCCAGAAAGAGTTAATTAACTCACCTCTCCGACTGACCTGACCAGTGGGTGAACCTTAAAAACTGGTTAACAAGATATGTAAATGAACAGAGCTTTGAAATGCAAGTCTGCAGTGTTAGAGGTAGAAGGGGAGGTGTTTGCTCAGGTCTTGTGATGTCATTAAACAAGTCTTGTCTATTGCTATAGTTTTAATTCAAAGAGCAAAAAAAGAATATTAACATTTATGATGATACTTGAGTGAAATAGTATTATTGTCTGTGTCTCTTTGAAGGTTGTGGTAATCTGTATCTGAACTGTTTGATGGATGTACTAATTACCAGAATGTTTGGAAGAAGAGTTAAGCCTATTGTTTTCTCAGGCTGAAAGGCTGCTGGAAATGTTTAAGAACCTGGGACACGATCCTTCTTCATCTCAGATCTGCTTTGGGTTTCAAGAGGGAGAAACCTGAAGCCACAAGGATTGAGATCCCCAGTCATTGACTGGAGCCACCCTGAATATGGACATTGGATTATAACCTATGGACTATTTCTAAAAGGACTTTTGGCAACTACAAGCTCATCTCTACTTTGTATCTGAACCTCAAAAATTGAATTCAAGTCTATATGTCTATTAATCTTTTAACCAACACTCACTCTCTCTCTTTTCTTTTCTAATAAATTTTAGCTTAGTTAATAAGAATTGGCTATAGCATGTATTTTAGGTAAAATCTAAGTTATAATTGAACCTGGTTATGTGGCTGATCCTTTGGGATCGGAAGTATCTTTTCTTTTATATGATGAAGTAAGATTTTCAGGAATCATCATCATATCTAACAGGTGTGTCTGGACGGAGGCCTGAGGCTGGGTACTTTAAGGGAACTGCGTGGTTTAAACTTCTAAGTAACCAGTGAGATACTACAGAAGCTGTTTTGTGCTGGCTTGGTAAATCTAAGTATCGAAATAACCAGCAGCGTTTGGGATTTGTCTGCCCTGTTTTGTTTGCAATTCACTCTGATTGAGTGAGCTGAGCTGGCTCCCGCGGGCAGCACCGTCACACCTACAGCCAGGCTGCAGAGGTCCGGGGGATCTTAGGGGCCTTGGGGTGCACAGATACCTATGTCCAGGCCATAGCGGTCCCTGGGGGGCTTAGAGAGTTTGGGGGGGACACAGATACCAATCTCCATGCTCTAGGGGTCCCATGGGGGCTTAGAGGGTTCGTGGGGGGCACATATTCCTACATCCAGGCTGTAGGGGTACCAGGGGGGCTTAGGGGGTTAGTGGGGGGCAAAGATACCTACGTCCAGGCTGGAGGCATCCTGGGAGTCTTAGGGGATTTGTGGGGGCCAAAGACACCTATGTCCAGGCTGTAGGGGTACCAGTGGGTTTTAGGGGTTCGAGTGGGCACAGATACGTATGTCCAGGCTGTATCGTTCCCAGGGGGGGTTAGAGGTTTTGTGAGGGGCACAGATATCTACGTCCAGATTGTAGATGTCCCGGGAGGGGGGGGTTAGGGGGGTTGTGGGAGTGGAAATACCTATGTCCAGGCTGTAGGGGTTCCTGGGGGCTTAGAGGGTTTCTGAGGGGCACATATACCTACGTGAGCACTGGAGTGTCGCAAGGGGCTTATGGAGTCTATATGGGGTAAAGATACCAATGTTCTGGCTGTATAGGTCCCTCGGGGGCTTAGGGGGTTTGTGGGGCCACAGATACCTAAGTTCAGGCTGGAGGGATCTCTGAGTGTCTTAGGTATTTGGTGGGAGGCACAGATACCTACGTCCAGGCTGCAGGGGTCTCGGAGGGGCTTAGGGTCTGTCACGGAGTGTGGGGGAGTCCGGTCCTGCACCCCTCTTCCTGGGACTCACAGTGGCTCTCAGCCAGCCAGTAAAACAGAAGGTTTATTGGACAACAGGAGCGAAGGATACAGCAGAGCTTGGAGGCACAAGCAGGACCCCACAATCAAGTCCTTCTAGGGGTTCAGGAAACTTAGTTCCCAGTTTGGGAATCCCTGAATTCCAACCACCCAGACCAAAACCGAAACTGAACTAACCCAACTCCCTCCAGCTGGCCATTTCCTGTGTCCAGCTTCCCGGGCAAAGGTGCTGACCCCCTCCCCCCGCCTAGCTCAGGTTACAGGCTGAGCACGTGTCCGGTCCTAAAGTCACCCCCTGCTCTCCCATCCCCCACACAGGCAGTCCCTACTCCATCACAGCACCGTGTGGCCACACTGGTTAATGCCCAGAACATTTCCTGCATGGAGCAACAGTGACACCGTGTGGCCATGCAGGGAAATGCACAGAGCATTTCCTGGCTGGAGCAACAGTGATTCCATGTGGCCACGCAGGGTAATGCACAGAGCATCACGCCTATGTAGAGGCTGTAGAGATACCTGGGGGGCTTAGGGGTCGTGGGGGGCACAGATAGCTACGTCCAGGCTGGAGACATTCTGGTGGGCATTAGGGGCTTCATGAGGGGCACAAATATCTACGTCAGGGCTGGAGAGGTCCCTGGATGGCTTAGGGGGTTGTGGTGAGCATAGATACATACGTCCAGGCTGTAGTGGTCCCTGGGGGTTTAAGGAGTTGGTAAGGGTCACAGAAACCTACGTATGGTCTGGAGGGGTCCCTGGGGGACTTAAGGGTTTGTGGTTGCGCAGATACCTACGTACCGGTTGGAGGGGGCCCTGGGGAGCTTAGGGGGTTTGTGTGGCGTACACATAGCTATAACCAGGCTGGTGGGGGCCCTATGGGTCTTAGAAGGCTGGTGATACCTATGTAGGGACTGGAGAAGTCCTGGGGAGGGCTTTGGGGGTTCCTGGAAGTCACAAATATCTACGTCCAGGCTGGAGGAGTTCTGGGGGTATTAGGGAGTTGTGCGGGGGCACAGATACCTAAATCGAGGCTGTAGGGGTCCTGGGGTTGCTTTGGGGCATTTTGGGGTACAGATACCTTCTTCCATGCTGTAGGGGTCGCTGGGAGGATCAGTGGGTTCGTGAGGGTGCACAGATATCTACGTCCGGTCTATAGGGATCCTGGGGGGGGCTTAGGGGTTTGTAAGGGGCACAGATACATTCATCCAGGCAAGAGGGGTCCTAGGAACCTTAGGGGGTTCATGCTGGGCACAGATACCTGCGTCTAGGCTGGAGGGGTTTTGGGGGTCTTAGGAGGGTTGTGTGGGCACAGATACCTATGTCGATGCTGGAGGGGTCCTGTCATGTCTTAGCGGATTCGTGGGGTCAGAGATACCTAAATCTAGGCTGGAGGGGTTCCGGGGGGATTAGGTGTGTTTGGGGGGGAACAGATACCTACATCCTGATGGTAGGTGGCCCTGGGTAGCTTAGGCGGTTTTTGTCGGTCACAGATACAAACATCCATGCTGTAGGGGTCCCGAGGGACTTTGTGGGGCTCTAGGGGTCACAGATACCTACCTACAGTCTGGAAGGTTCCTGTGGGTATTAAGGGGTGTGTGGGGCATACAGATGCCTACATCTGGGCTTGTGGGTTCCCTGGGGAGCTTAGAGGTTTGTGGAGAGCACAGATACCATTATCCAGGCTAGATGGGTCCTGGTGGGATTAGGGGGTTGTGGGGGGCACAGATACCTATGTAAGCAGAAGCAGGATGAACTCTACCCTCACATCTGGTGGTGAATTATGGCAAGTGTGGAAAAGGATTTCAGGGTCTGATCATGTTTGCATAGACACACCCACCGTGCGTGACACGGCCACGGCAGCCTGGGATGGTTACTTTGGCAGCTATGGTATCCCCAGTTTATTTGTTGTTGGGGTGTGAGATGTGGAGTGTTGTCACCCTGATTGTGTGGATGAGGAACTGTGAAACAGCTTTGAGACAGGGATTCTCACCATCAGTTGAGTGGCACTCACTAGACAAGGGAGTGGGCTCCTTGGATGAGCCAGAAACACCAATTACATCTTCTTCTCTTTTAACAGTTGAACAGTAGAGCTGGTTGTTGAATTTCTTAATAACTGAAGATCCAGGTTTCTGAGCTGAAGTCACTGAAGTGCTGTGTTAAATAGTGGGGGAGTGTGAAACAATATTGCAGAGCAGCTGATGGAGAAGAGCAGTTTGTGGAACACTTGGGATGGCTCACGGAGTGTAGTAAGCTAAGCAGTTTTTGGAGACAGCTGGAGCAGATCACAGGTTGGCTGGTGGAGCAGAGCAGCTGGTGGACTGAGCTGAGCAGTTTGTGGGAAAGGTAGAAGCAGAATCCCACGGAGAGGCAGGGCAGACAGCAGTGGACCACGTAAGGTGCCCCTTTCTACCCAGCCTGGCAGGGGGGAAAACCCGGCAGATAGACTCTTGAACTCTGGGGCTGCGGGACTGTGGGTGATTATGGGGTTGCTGGAGTCTTGAAATATTTGAGGTATTGTACTTTGGAGTCTTGGGGTGATTTGGAGATTGCTAGATTCTAGAGCCCAGAGAAAAGGACACGGCCTAGTTGACGTGTTTTCCAAATTTAATGCTATGTTGTTTATCTCACGTTATTAAACATTTTCTGCTATACCCAGATTCTATGATTGCGAGAGGGGAAGTATTGCCTCTTTGAGGCACCTAGGGGTGTGTATGTAAAATTTTCCCATGTCACTGGGTGAGGGCTCGATCTGGTTTGCATTACGTAATGGGGAAGGGACCCCTATGTATTGAACCCAGTCCTTGCTGCTATCAATTCAGCCTGGCAGACGGGTTCCACCTATGTCCAGGCTGAAGGGGTCCCTGGGGGTTTTAGGGGGTTCCTGGGGGGCACAGAGATCTAGGTCCAGGCTGTAGGGGTCCCTGGGGGGCTCAGGGGTTTGGTGGGGGGCACAGATACCTACGTCCCAGCTGCAGGGGTCCCAGAGGGGCTTAGGGGGTGTGATGGAGTGTGGTGGAATCTGGCCCTGCACCCCTCTTCCAGGGACACACAGTGACTCAGCCAGCCAGTAAAACAGAGGGTTGTTTTGGCCAACAGGAACGAAGGATACAGCAGGGCTTTGGGGCACAACCAGGACCCGTCAGTCGAGTCCTTCTGGGGGTTCAGGAAGCTTAGTTCCCAGTTTGGGATTCTCTGAATTCCAACTACCCAGCTCCAAACCAAAACTGAACTAACTCCCTCCAGCCGACCCCTTCCTGTGTCCAGCTTCCCGGGCAAAGGTGCTGACTCTCTCAGCCCTGCCTAGCTCGAGTTACAGGCTTAGGTCCTGTCCCTCACCTAAAGTCACCCCCTGCTCTCCCGTCCCCCACACAGACAGTCCCCACTCCATCACAGTAATGCCCAGAGCATTTTGCGCATGGAGCAACAGTAACACTGTGTGGCCATGCAGGGTAATGCCCAGAGCATTTCCTGCATGGAGCAAGAGTGACTCCATGTGGCCACGCAGGGTAATGCACAGAGCATTTCCCCACATGGAGCAACAGTGACACCGTGTGGACACACAGGTTAATGCACAGAGCATTTCCCTGCATGTTGCAACAGTGACACCGTGTGGCCACACAGGGTAATGCACAGAGCATTTCCTGCATGGAGCAACAGTGACACCGTGTGGCCACACAGGGTAATGCACAGAGGATTTCCTGCATGGAGCAACAGTGACACAGTTTGGCCACACAGGGTAATGCACAGAACATTTCCTGCATAGAGCAAGAGTGGCACCGTGTGGCCACGCAGGGTAATGCACAGAGCATTTCCTGCATGGAGGAACAGTGGCACCGTGTGGCCACACAGGGTAATGCACAGAGCATTTCCTGCATGGAGCAACAGTGGCACCGTGTGGCCACACAGGGTAATGCACAGAGCATTTCCCGCATGGAGCAACAGTGGCACCGTGTGGCCACGCAGGGTAATACACAGAGCATTTCCTGCATGGAGCAAGAGAGGCACCGTGTGGCCACACAGGGTAATGCACAGAGCATTTCCTCCATGGAGCAACAGTGGCACCGTGTGGCCACACAGGGTAATGCACAGAGCATTTCCTGCATGGAGCAAGAGTGGCACCGTGTGGTCACGCAGGGTAATACACAGAGCATTTCCTGCATGGAGCAAGAGAGGCACCGTGTGGCCACACAGGGTAATACACAGAGCATTTCCTGCATGGAGCAAGAGAGGCACCGTGTGGCCACACAGGGTAATGCACAGAGCATTTCCCCGCATGGAGCAACAGTGGCACCGTGTGGCCACACAGGGTAATGCACAGAGCATTTCCTGCATGGAGCAAGAGTGGCACCATGTGGCCACACAGGGTAATGCACAGAGCATTTCCCCACATGGAGCAACAGTGACACCGTGTGGCCACACAGGGTAATGCACAGAGCATTTCCTGCATGGAGCAACAGTGGCACCATGTGGCCACACAGGGTAATGCACAGAGCATTTCCTGCATGGAGCAACAGTGACACCGTGTGGCCACACAGGGTAATGCACAGAGCATGACACCTACGTGGAGGCTGTAGAGATCCCTCGAGGCTTACGGGGGTTCGTAGGGTCACAGATACCTACATCCAGTATGGGCGGGACCCTGGGAGAGTTAGGGGGGTTGTGAGGGGCATAGGTACTTGTGTCCAGGCTGTAGAGGTCCTGGTGGGGATTAAAGGCTTCCTGGAGGACAGCAATATCTACGTCCAGGCTGAAGGGGTCCCTGGACGCTTCGGGGGTTGTGGTGAGCGCAGTGATCCCTGGGGGTATAGGGACTTGGTGAGGGGCACAGATACCTATGTATGTCCTGGAGGGGTCCCTGGGGGGGGGCTTAGTGATAGTGTAGGAGACACAGATACCTACGTCCAGGCTATAGGCATTCTTGGGGGGCTTAGGGCTTTGGGGGGGCACAGATACCTACATCCAGGCTGGAGGGGTGCCGGGGGGCTTAGGTGGTTTGTGGGGAGGGGCACAGATATGTACATCCAGGCTGGAGAGGTTCCGGAGAGGATTAGGGGTTTTTGCGGATGGCAGAGATACCTATCTCTATACTCTAGGGGTCCCGGGGGGCTTAGGGTTTTTTGGGAGGCACAGATATCTATGTCCAGGTTGGAGTGGTTCCTGGGGGGTTTAGGGAGTTCCTGGGGGGCACAGATACCTAGGTCCATGCTGTAGGGGTCCCTGGGTGGATTAGGGGTTTTCTGGGTGGCAGAGATACCTACGTCTAGGCTGTAGGGGTCCCTGGGAGGCTTAGGGGGTTTGTGGGGGGCAGCGATACCTACTTCCAGGCAATAGGGCTTCCAGGGGGAATTAGTGTGTTGGGGGGGCACAGACACCTAAGTCCAGGCTGGATGGGTCCAGGTGGGGCTTATGGGGTTCAGGGAGCACAGATGCTTATCTGTAGGCTATAGGGGTCCCTGGTGGGCTTAGGGGGTTTTGGGGGGTGCCCAGATACCTAAGTCCATGCTGTAGGCGTCCCTACAGGTGCTTATGGGTTCGTGGGGTGCACAGATACTTATGTCCAGTCTGGAGGGGACAGGGGGGGTTGGGGTTTCATGAGGGGCACAGATACAAACCTCCAGGCTGTAGGAGTCCCAGGGAGGCTGTGGGAGTACAGATACCTACATCTAGTCTGGACGGGTCCTGGGGGTTATAGGGGGTTTGTGGGGGGCACAGATACCTAGGTACAGGCTGTCGGTGTCCCGAGGAGATTAGGCGGTTCACTGAGGGCTCAGATACATCCAGGCTGGATGTGTCCCGAGGAGCTTAGGGGGTTTGTGGGATGCTCAGACACCTGTGTCCAGGCTGTAGGGATCCCTGGGAGGTTAGAGGTTCGTGGGGGTCACAGATAGGGACTTCCATGCTGAAGGGGTCGCTGGGACGTTTAGGGGGTTTGTGGGAGTACAGATACCTACGTCCAGGCTAAAGGGGTAATGGGGGTGCTTAGGGAATCGGGGCGGACACAGATACCTACGTCCAGGGTCTAGGGGTCCCGAGGGGATTGGGGGTTGAGGGGGGAACAGATGCCTACGTCCTAGCTGAAGGGGTCCTTGGTGGTTTAGGAGGTTCGTTGGAGTCACAGATACCTAAGTCCAGGCTGTAGGGGTTCCTGGGGCATTCGGGGATTTCTGGGGGTCACAGATACCTACGTTCAGACTGGAAGGGTTCCAGAGGGCTTAGGAGATTTATAGGGGGACAGATACCAACATCCTGGCTGTAGGGGTTCCCATGGGGATTAGGTGGTTTATGGAGGGCACAGATTACTCATAGACTCATAGACTCTAGGACTGGAAGGGACCTCGAGAGGTCATCGAGTCCAGTCCCCTGCCCTCATGGGAGGACCAAATACTGTCTAGACCATCCCTAATAGACATTTATCTAACCTACTCTTAAATATCTCCAGAGATGGAGATTCCACAACTTCCCTAAGCAATCTATTCCAGTGTTTAACTACCCTGACAGTTAGGAACTTCTTCCTAATGTCCAACCTAAATCTCCCTTGCTGCAGATTAAGCCCATTGCTTCTTGTTCTATCATTGGAGGCTAAGGTGAACAAGTTTTCTCCCTCCTCCTGATGACACCCTTTTAGATACCAGAAAACTGCTATCATGTCCCCTCTCAGTCTTCTCTTTTCCAAACTAAACAAACCCAATTCCTTCAGCCTTCCTTCATAGGTCATGTTCTCAAGACCTTTAATCATTCTTGTTGCTCTTCTCTGGACCCTCTCCAATTTCTCCACATCTTTCTTGAAATGTGGTGCCCAGAACTGGACACAATACTCCAGTTGAGGCCTAACCAGCGCAGAGTAAAGCAGAAGAATGACTTCTCTTGTCTTGTTTACAACACACCTGTTAATGCATCCCAGAATCATGTTTGCTTTTTTTGCAACAGTATCACACTGTTGACTCATATTAAGCTTGTGGTCCACTATGACCCCTAGATCTCTTTCTGCCATACTCCTTCCTAGACAGTCTCTTCCCATTCTGTATGTGTGAAACTGATTGTTCCTTCCTAAGTGGAGCACTTTGCATTTATCTTTATTGAACTTCATCCTGTTTACCTCAGACCATTTCTCCAACTTGTCCAGATCATTTTGAATTTTGACCCTGTCCTCCAAAGCAGTTGCAATCCCTCCCAATTTGGTATCGTCCGCAAACTTAATAAGCGTACTTTCTATGCCAACATCTAAATCGTTGATGAAGATATTGAACAGAACCGGTCCCAAAACAGACCCCTGCGGAACCTCACTTGTTATACCTTTCCAGCAGGATTGGGAGCCATTAACAACTACTCTCTGAGAATGGTTATCCAGCCAGTTATGCACCCACCTTATAGTAGCCCCATCTAAATTGTAGTTTCCTAGCTTATCTATAAGAATATCATGTGAGACCGTATCAAATGCCTTACTAAAGTCTAGGTATATCATATCCACCGCTTCTCCCTTATCCACAAGGCTCGTTATCCTATCAAAGAACTCTATCAGATTAGTTTGACATGATTTGTTCTTTACAAATCCATGCCGGCTATTCCCTATCACCTTACCACCTTCCAAGTGTTTGCAGATGATTTCTTTGATTACCTGCTCCATTGTCTTCCCTGGCACAGAAGTTAAACTAACTGGTCTGTAGTTTCCTGGGTTGTTTTTATTTCCCTTTTTATAGATGGGCACTATATTTGCCCCCTTCCAGTCTTCTGGAATCTCCCCCGTCTCCCATGATTTCCCAAAGATAATAGCTAGAGGCTCAGATACCTCTTCCATTAACTCCTTGAGTATTCTAGGATGCATTTCATCAGGCCCTGGTGACTTGCAGGCATCTAACTTTTCTAAGTGATTTTTTACTTGCTCTTTCCTTATTTTCTCTTCTAAACCTACCCTCTTCCCGTAAGCATTCACTATACTAGACATTCCTTCAGACTTCTCAGTGAAGACCGAAACAAAGAAGTCATTAAGCATCTCTGCGATTTCCAAGTCTCCCTAGAGTTAGGCCACTGGAGCTGGGGTCAGGGCCCCCACGGGTTGGGCCCCTGGAGCAGGGATCAGGCAATGCACGGGTTGGGCCCCTGTAGCTGGGGTCAGGGCCCCTACGGATTGGGCGCCTGGATTTGGGGTCAGGACCCACACGGGTTGGGCCCCTGGAGTTGCGGTTAGGGCCCAAGCGGGCTGGGCCCCTGGAGATGGGGTCAGGGCCCCCACGGGTTGGGCAACTGGAGCTGTGGTCAGGGCCCCCACGGGTTAGGCCCCTGGTGCTGGCGTCAGGATCCACACGGGTTGGGCCCCTGGAGCTGGGGCCAGGGCCCACACGGGTAGGGCCCCTGGAGCTGGGGTCAGGGCCCGCACAGGTTGGGCCCGTGGAGCTGGGGTCAGGGCAAGCATTTGTGGGGCCACTGGAGCTGGGGTTAGGGGTCGAACGGGTTGGGCCCCTGGAGCTGGGGTCAAGTCCCCCACAGGTTGGGCCCCTGGAGTTGGGGTCAGGACCCACACGGTTTGGGTCCCTGGAGCTGGGGTCATGGCCCCCACGGGTTGGGCCCCTGACCTGGGGTCAGCACCTCCATGGGTTGGGCCACTGGAGCTGTGGTCAGAGCCCGCACGGGTTGGGGCCCTGGAGCTGGGGTCAGGGCCCCCACGGGTTGGGCCCCTGGAGCTGGGGTCAGGACCCACTCGGGTGGGACCCCTGGAGCTGGGGTCAGGGCACCCACGAGTTTGGCCCATGAGGTTGGGGTCAGGGCCCCCACGAGTTCAGTGCCTGGAGCTGGGGTCAGGGCCCGCACTGGTGGGGCCTCTGGAGCTGGGGTTAGGGCCCCCACGAGTTCGGCGCCTGTTGCTGGGGTCAGGGTCCGCACGGGTTGAGACCCTGGAGCTGGGGTCAGTGCCCCCACGGGTGGGGCCCCTGGAGCTGGGGTCAGGGCCCGCACGGGTTGGGCCCGTGGAGCTGGGGTCAGGGCCCGCACAGGTGGGGCATCTGGAGCTGGGGTTAGGGCGCGTACGGGTTGGGCCACTGTAGCTGGGGTCATTGCCCCCACGGGTTGGGCCCCTGGAGCTGGGGTCAGGACACTCACGGGTTGGGCCCCTGGAGGAGGGCCTGACCCCAACTCCCCGGGCCCAACCCATGTGGGCCATGACCCCAGCTCCAGAGGCCAAACCAGTGGGGGCCTTGACCCCAGCTCCAGGCGCCGAACTCGTGGGGTCCTGACGCCACCCTCAAGAACTCAACCCGTGGGGGCCCTGACGCCAGCTCCACGGCCTAGCCCGTGGGAGCCATGACTCCAGCTCCAGAGGCCCAACCCGTGCGCGCCCTAAACCCAGCTCCACATGCCCCACCTGTGCGGGCCCTGACCCCAGCTCCTGGACCCCACCCATGGGGGCCCTGACCCCAGCTCCAGAGGCCCAACCCGTGCGGGCTCTGACCCCAACTCCAGGGGCCCAACCCGTCGGGGGCATGACCCCAGCTCCAGGGGCCCAACCCGTTCGGGCCATGAACCCAGCTCCAGGGGGCCCAACCGTGCGGGCCCTTACCCAAGCTCCAGGGGTACAATCCGTGTGGACCCAGACCCCAGCTCCAGGGGCCCAACCCGTGGGGGCCCTGCCCCCAGCTCCAGGGGCCGAAATCGTGGGGGCCCTGAGCCCAACCTCAAGGGCCCAACCCGTGTGGGTCCTGATCCCAGCTCCAGGGGCCCATCCCGTGCGGACCCTGATCTCACCTCCAGAAACCCAACACGTGTGGGTCCTGACCCCAGCTCCAGAGGCCCAACCTGTAGGCGCCCTGACCCCAGCTCCAGGGCCCAAACCCGTGGGGTCCCTGACCGCAGCTCCAGGGGCCCAATCCATGGGGGCCCTGACCCCAGCTCCAGGGGCCCAACCCGTGCGGGGCCTGACTCCTGCTCCAGGGGCCCAACCCATGGTGGCCCTGACCCCAACTCCCCGGGCCCAACCCGTGTGGGCCATGACCCCAGCTCCAGAGACCAAACCAGTGGGGGCCTTGACCCCAGCTCCAGGCGCCGAACTCGTGGGGTCCTGACGCCACCCTCAAGAACTCAACCCGTGGGGGCCCTGACGCCAGCTCCAGAGACCCAACCCGTGCGCGCCCTAAACCCAGCTCCAGATGCCCCACCTGTGCGGGCCCTGACCCAAGCTCCCGGACCCCACCTGTGGGGGCCCTGACCCCAGCTCCAGAGGCCCAACCCGTGCGTGCCCTGACCCCAACTCCAGGGGCCCAACCCGTCGGGGCCCTGACCCCAGCTCCAGGGGCCCAACCGTGCGGGCCCTTACCCAAGCTCCAGGGGCACAATCCGTGTGGACCCAGACCCCAGCTCCAGGGGCCCAACCCGTGGGGGCCCTGACCCCAGCTCCAGGTGCGCAGACCATGCGGGCCGTTCCCAGCTCCAGGGGCCGAAATCGTGGGAGCCCTGAGCCCAACCTCAAGGGCCCAACCCGTGCGGGTCCTGATCCCAGCTCCAGGGGCCCATCCCATGCGCACCCTGATCCCACCTCCAGAAACCCAACACGTTTGGGTCCTGACCCCAGCTCCAGAGGCCCAACCTGTAGGCGCCCTGACCCCAGCTCTAGGGCCCAAACCCGTGGGGTCCCTGACTGCAGCTGCAGGGGCCCAATCCGTGGGGGCCCTGACCCCAGCTCCAGGGGAACAACCCGTGCGGGGCCTGACTCCTGCTCCAGGAGCCCAACCCGTGGTGGCCCTGACCCCAGCTCCAGGGGCCCAAACCGTTGGGGTCCTGACCCCAGGTCCAGGTGCCCAACCCCTGCGAGCCCTGACCTCAGCTCCAGGGGCACAACCAGCGAGTCCCCTAACCCCAGCTCCAGGGGTCCAACCCGTGCGGGGCCTCACCCCAGTTCCAGAGGCCCAACCGATGCGTCCCTCACCCCATCTTCCGGGGCCGAACTCGTGTGGGCCCTGACCCCAGCTCCAGGGGCCAAACCTGTGGGGGCCCTGACCCCAGTTCCTGGGGCCCAACCCTTGCGGGCGATGAACCCAGCTCCAGGGCCCCAACCGTGCGGGCCCTTACCCAAGCTCCAGGGGCACAATCCGTGTGGACCCAGACCCCAGCTCCAGTGGTAAACCCGTGGGGGCCCTGACCCCAGCTCCAGGGGCCCAGACCATGCGGGCCCTCCCCCCAGCTCCAGGGTCCACACCCGTGGGGGCCCTGACCCCAGCTCCAGGGGCCTAACCAGTGTGGGCCCTGACCCCCGCTCTAGGTGCCCCAACAGTGGGGGCCCTGAGACCAGCTCCAAGGGCCCAACCCGTGCGGTCCCTGACCCGACCTCCAGGGGCTCCACCCTTGGGGGCCCTGACCCAAGCTCCAGGGGCCCAACCCGTGGGGGCCCTGATCCCAACTGCAGAGGCCCCACCCATGGGGGCCCTGACCCTAGCTCCAGGGGCCCCACCCTTGCTCGCCCTGACCGCAGTTCCAGGGGCCCCACCCGTACAGGCCCTGACCCCAGCTCCAGTGGCCCCACCCATGGGGGCCCTGACCCCAGCTCCAGGGGCCTCACCCGTGCGGGCCCTGACCCTAGCTCCAGGGGCCGAAC
This sequence comes from Gopherus flavomarginatus, assembly GCF_025201925.1. NCBI lineage: Eukaryota > Metazoa > Chordata > Testudines > Testudinidae > Gopherus > Gopherus flavomarginatus. The sequence continues at coordinate 1,038,468 of NW_026115095.1, forward strand.
TCGTGGGATCCTTGACCCCAGCTCCAGGGGCCCAACCTGTGTTGGTCCTGACCCCAGCTCCAGGGGCCCAACCTGTAGGTGCCCTGACACCAGCTCCAGGGCCCAAACCCGTGCGGGTCCTGACCGCAGCTCCAGGGGCCCAATCCAAGCAGGCCGTAACCGCAGCTCCAGGGGCCCAACCTGTGGGGGTCCTGACCCCAGTTCCAGGTGCCCAACCCCTGCGGGCCCTGACCCCAGCTCCAGAGGCTCAACCCGTGGGGGCCCTGGCCCCAGCTGCAGTTACCCAACCCGTGGGGGCCCTGACCCTATCTGCAGGGGCACAACCCGTTCGTGCCCTGACCCCACCTCCAGGGACCAGACCCGTGCGTCCCCTAACCCCAGTTCCAGGGGCCCAACCCGTGGAGGACATGAACCCTAATCCAGGGGCCACAACAGTGGAGGCCCTGACCCCAGCTCCAGAGACCCCACCCGTCTCGGCCCTGACCACAGATCCAGGGGCCCAATCCATGGGGGTCTGGAACCCACTCCACAGCCCCAACCCGTGTGGGTCCTGACCCCAGCTCCAGGGGCAACTCCCGTGGCGGCCCTGACCCCAGCTCCAGGGTCCCAACCCGTGCGGGCCCTGACCCCAGCTCCAGGGGCCAAATCCGTGAGGGCCCTGACCCCAGCTCCAGGGGCCCCACCAGTGCGGGCTCTGACCCGAGCTCCTGGGGCCCAACCCGTGGGGGCCTTAACCCCAGCTCCAGGGGTCTGACCAGCGCGGGCCCTTACCCCAGCTCGAGGGGCCCAACCCGGGGGGGCCCAGACCCCAGGTCCAGGGGCCCAACCCGTGGGGAGCCTGACCCCAGCTCTAGAGGCTCAACCCATGTTGCCTCTGACCCCAGCTCCAGGCGCCCAACCCGTGTTGGCCCTGTCCCCAGCTCCAGGGGCCCCACCCGTGTTGGCCCTGACCCAAGCTCCAGGGGCACAACCCGTGGGGGCCCTGACCCCAGCTGCGGGGGACCAACCCATGCGGGCCCTGACCGCAGCTCCTGGGGCCGAATCCGTGAGGGCTGTGACCACAGCTCCATGAGCTCCACCCGTGTGGACCCTGACCTCATCTCCAGGGGCCCAACCCGTTCGGGCCCTGACCCTAGCTCCAGTGGCCCATCCTGTGCGGTCCGTCACTCCTGCTCCACGGGCACAACCCGTGCGTGCCCTCACCTCTGCTCCAGGGGCCCAACCCCTAGGGCCCTCAACCCAAGCTCCAGGGGCCCAACCCCTCATGGCCCCAACCGAAGCTCCAGGGGCCCAACCCCTGGAGGCCCCAACCCCAGCTCCAGGGGCCCAACCCCTGGGGGCCCCAACTGTAGCTCCAGGGGCCTAAGCCCTGGGGCTCCAACCCCAGCAATAGCGTCCCAGCCTCGTGGGCCCCAACCGTAGCTCGAGGGGCCTAACCCCTCAGAGCAAAAACCCCAGCAATAGGGGCGCAGCCCCTGGAGACCTCAACCCCAGTTCCAGGGGCCCAGCCCCTGGGGGCCCCAACCGTAGCTCCAGGGGCCTAACCCCTGGGGCCACAACCCCAGCGCCAGGGGCCCAAACCCTGCGGGCCCCAATGTCAGCAATAGGGGCCCTACCCCTGGGGGCCCCAATCCCAGCTCCAGGGGTCCAACCCCTGGGGGCAACAACCGTAGCTCCAGGGCCCCAACCCTTGGGGGCCCTAACCTCAGCTCCAGGGGCCCAACCCCTGGGGTCCCCAACCGTAACTTCAGGGGCCCAACTCCTGGGGGCCCGAACCGCAGCAATACGGGCCCAACCCCTGGGGGCCCCAACCCCAGCTCCATGTGCCCATCCTCTGGGGGCCCCAACCGTAGCTGCAGGAACCCAACCCCTGGGGGTCCCAACCCCAGCTCCAGGTGCCCAACCCCTGGGGGCCCCAGCCGCAGCAAAAGGGGCCCAGGACCTGGCGGCTCCAACCCCAGCTCCGGGGTCGCAACCCCTGGGGGCTCCAACCGTAGCTCCAGGGGCCCAACCCCTAGGGGCCCCAACCCCAGCTCCAGGAGCCCAATCCCTGGGGGCCCCAACCGCAGCAATAGAGGCCCAGCCCCTAGGGCCCCAACCCCAGTTCCAGGGGACCAAACCCTGGGGAGCACCAACCCCAGGTCCAGGGGCCCAATCCCTGGGGCCCTCAACCCCAGGTTCAGGGGCCCAACCCCTGGGGGCCCCAACCCCAGCTCCAAGGCCCAACCCCTGGGGGCCCGAACCCCAGGTCCAGGGGCCTAACCCCTGGTGGCCCCAACCCCAGGTCCAGGGACCCAAACCCTGGGGGCCACAACCGTAGCTCCAGGGGCCCAACCCCTGGGGGTCTGAACCCCAGCAATAGGGGCCCAACCGCTGGAGGCCACAACCCCAGCTCCAGGGGCCCAACCCCTGGGGGCCCCAACCGTAGCTCCAGGAGCCCAACTACTGGGGGCCCCAACCCGAGCAATAGAGGACCAACCCCTGGAGGCCACAACCCCAGCTCCAGGGGTCCAACCCCTGGGAGCCCTAACCGTAGCTCCAGGGTCCCAAACCATGGGGGACTCAACCCCAGCTCCAGGGTCCCAACCTCTGGGGACGCCAACCATTGCTCCAGGGGCCCTACCCCTCGGGGTCCCAACCCCAGCTCCAGGGGCCCAACGCCTGGGGGCCCCAACCCCAGCTCCAGGGGCCCAACGCCTGGGGGCCCCAACCCCAGCTCCAGGCGCCCAACCCCTGAGGGGCCCCAACACCAGCAATAGGGTCTCAACCACTGGGGGCCCCAACCCCACCTCCAGGGGCCCAACCCCAGCTCCAGGGGCCCAACCCCTAGGACCCCAACCATAGCTCCACGGGCCCAACCCCTGGGGGCCCCAACCGTAGCTCCAGGGGCCCAACCTCTGGGGGTCCCAACCGTAGATCCAGGGGCCCAACCTCTGGGGGCCCCAACCATAGCTCCAAGGGCCCAACCCCTGGGAACCCCAACCCCAGCAATAGGGGCTCAGTCCCTTCGGGCCCCAACCCCAGCTCCAGGGGCCCAACCCCTGGAGGCCCCAACTGTAGCTCCAAGGGCCTAACCCCTGGTGGACCGAACCCCAGCAATATGGGCCCAACCCCTGGGGGCCCCAACCCCAGCTCCAGGGGCACAACCCCTGGGGTCCCAACCATAGCTCGAGGGGCCCAACTCCTGGGGGCCCCAACCCGAGCAATAGAGGACCAACCCCTGGGGGCCCAAACCCCAGCTCCAGGGGCCCAACCCCTGGGGGCCCAAACCGTAGTTCCAGGGGTCCAGTTCACGGGGGCCCCAACCCCAGCAATAGGGGCCCAAACCCTGGGGGCCCCAACTCCAGCTCCAGGGGCCCAACCCCTGGGGGCCCGAGCCGTAGCTCCAGGGGCCCAACCTCTGGGGGTCCCAACCGTAGCTTCAGGGGCCCAAACCCTGGGGATCCCAAACCCAGCAATAGGGGCCCAATGCCTGGGGGCGCCAACCCCACCTCCAGGGGCCCAACCCCTGGTGGCCCCAAAAGTAGTTCCAAAGGCCCAACCCCTGGAGACCCCAAGCCCAGCTCCAGGGGCCCAACCCCTGGAGGCCCCAAAAGTAGCTCCAGGGGCCCAACCCCTGGGGGCCCCAACTGTGGCTTCAGAGGCCCAACCCCTGGGGGCCAAACACCAGCATTAGGGGCCCAACCCCTGGGGGCCCCAACCCCAGCTCCACGGGCCCAACCCCTGGGGCCCCAACCGTAGCTCCAGGGGCCCAACCCCTGGGGGCCCCAACTGTGGCTTCAGGGGCCCAACCCCTGAGGGCCCAACCCCAGCAATAGGGGCCCAACCCCTGGAGTCCCAAACCCCAGCTCCTGGGGCCCAACCCCTGGGGCCCCAACCGTAGCTCCACATCCCAACCCCGGAGGGCCTCAACCTCAGCAATAGGGGCCCAGACCCTGGGGGCCCCAACCCCTGCTCCAGGGGCCCAACTCATGGGAGCCCCAACCGTAGTTCCAGGGGCTCAAACCCTGGGGGCCACAACCCCAGCAATAGGGCCCCAAACCCTGGGGGCCACAACCCCAGCTCCAGGGACAAAACACCTGGGGGCCTCAGCCCCAGCAATAGGGGCCAAACCCCCGGGAGCCCCAACCCCAGCTCCAGGGGCCCAACCCCTGGGGGTCCCAACCGTAAATCCAGGAGCCCAACCCCTAGGGGCCACAACCCCAGCAATAGGGCCCCAAACCCTGGGGGCCACAACCCCAGCTCCAGCGGCTCAACCCTTCGTGGCCCCAATCCCAGCTCTAGGGGCCCAACCCCTGGGGCTCTCAACTCCAGCTCCAGAGTCCCAACCCCTGGGGGCCCCAACCGTAGCTCCAGGGGCCCAAGTCCTGGGGGCCCCAACCCCAGCAATAGGAGCCCAACCCCTGAGGGCCCTAACCCCAGGTCCAGGGTCCCAATCCCTAGGGGCCCCAACCGTAGCTCCAGGGGTCCAACTCCTAGGGGCCCCAACCCCAGCTCCAGGGGTCCAACCCCTGGGGCCTCAAACGTAGCTCCAGGGTCCCAACCCCTGGGGGCCCCAACCCCAGCTCCAGGGGCTCAAACCCTGGGGGCCCCAACCGTAGCTCCAGGGGCCCAACCCCTGGAGGCCCCAACCGTAGCTCCAGGGGCCCAACCCCTGAGGCCCCAACCCCAGCTCCAGGGGTCTAAACCCTGGGGCCCTCAACCACAGCTCCAGGGGCCCAACCCCAGGGGGCCACAACCCCAGCAATAGGGGCCCAGCCCCTGCGGCCCTCAACCCCAGCTAAAGGGGCCCAACCCGTCGGGACAGCAACCATAGCTCCAGGGACCAAACCCTGTTAGCCCCAACCCCAGCTCCAGGGGCCCAACCCCTGGGGGCCCCAACCCCAGCTCCAGGGTCCAAACCCCTGAGGGCCCCAACCCCAGCAATATTGGCACAACCCCTGGGGGCCCCAACCCCACCTCCAGGGGCCCAACCCATGGGGGCTCCAACCGTAGCTCCAGGGGCCCAACCCCTGGGGGCCCCAACCCCAGATCCAGGGGCCCAACCCCTGGGGCCCCAACCGTAGTTCCTGGGGCCTAACCCCTGGGGGCCCCAATCGTAGCTCCAGCAGCCCAACCCCTGGGGGCCCCAACCCCAGCACCAGGGGCCCAACACCTGGGGCCCTAAAACCCAGCTCTAGGAGGCCAACCCCTAGGGGCCCCAACCGTAGCTCCAGGGGCCCAACCCCTGGAGGCCCCAATCCCAGGAATAGGGGCCCAACCCCTGGGAGCCCCAACCACAACTCTAGGGGCCCGACTCCTGGGGACCCCAACCGTAACTCCAAGGGCCCAACCGCTTGGGGCCCCAACCCCAGCTCCAGGGGCCCAACCCCTGGGGCCCCAACCGTAGCTCCAGGGGCCCAACCCCTGGGGGCCCCAAACGTAGCTCCAGGGGCGCAACAACTCTGGGACCCAACCCAAGCAGTAGGGGCCCAACCCCTGGGAGTCCCAACCCCAGCTCCAGAGGTCCAACCCCTGGGGCCCCAACCATAGCTCCAGGGGCCCATGCCCTGAGGGCCCCAACCGTAGCTTCAGGGGCCCAACCCCTGGGGCCCTCAACCCCAGCTCCAGGGGCCGAACCCCTCGGGATAACAACCGTAGCTCCAGGGGCCCAACCCCTCGGGGCCCCAACCCCAGTAATAGGGGCCCAACGCTTGCGGGCCCCAACCGTAGCTCCAGGGGTCCAACCCCTCTGGTCCCCAACCCCAGAAATAGGGGCCCAGCCCCTGGGGCCCGAACCGTATCTCCAGGGGCCCAGCCCCTGGGGGCCCCAACCCCAGCTCCAGGGGCCCAAACCCTGGGGGCCCCAACCGTAGCTCCAGCGGCCCAACCCCTGGGGGCCCAAACCATAGCTCCAGGAGCCCAACCCCTGGGTGCCTCAACCCCAGTTTCAAGGGCCCAACACCTACGGGCCCCAATCCCAGCAATAAGGGCCCAGCCCCTGGGGCCCGAACCCCAGCTCCAGGGGCCCAAACCCTGGGGGCCCGAAGCCCAGCTCCAGGGGCCCAACCCCTGGGTCCCCAACCGTAGCTCCAAGGGCCCAACCCCGGGGGCCCCAACTGTAGCTTCAGGGTCGCAACCCCTCGGGGCCCCAACCCCAGCAATAGTGGCCCAGGCTCTCGAGGCCAAAAGCCCAGGTCCAGGGGCCCAAACCCTGGGGGTCCCAAGCCCAGCTCTAGGGGCCCAACCCATCGGGGCCCAAACCCCAGCTCCAGGGGCCCAACCCCTCGGGGCCCCAACCGTATCTCCAGGGGCCCAACCCCTGAGGGCTCAACCCCAGCAATAGGGGCCCAGCCCCTGGGGCCCAAACCATAGCTCCAGGGGCCCAACCCCTGGGGCCCTCAACCCCAGCTCCAGGGGCTCAATCCCTCTGGACCCCAACTGTAGCTCCAGAGGCCCAACCCCTGGATGCCCCAACCCCAGTAATAGGGGCCCAACGCTTCTAGGCCCCAACCGTAGCTCCAGGGGCCCAACCCCTTGGGGCCTGAACCCTAGAAATAGGGACCCAGCCCCTGGGGACCGAACCGTATCTCCAGGGGCCCAGCCCCTGCGGGCCCCAACCCCAGCTCCAGGGGCCCAACCCATGGGGGCCCCAACCACAGCAATAGGGGTCCAACCCCTGGGGGGTCCAACCCCAGCTCCAGGGACCCAACCCCTGGGGACCCCAACCGTAGCTCCAGGGGCCCAACCCCTGGGGCCCCCAACCCCAACTCCAGCGGCCAAACCCCTTGGGGCCCCAACCGTAGCTCCAGGGGCTCAACCCCTGGGGGCCACAACCCCAGCAATAGGGGCCCAACCCTGGGGGCCTCAACCCAAACTCCAGGGGAACAACCCCTGGGGGCCCCAACCCCAGCTCCAGGGGCCCAATCCCTGGTGCCACAACCGTAGCTCCAGGGGCCCAACCCCTAGAGGCCACAACCCCAGCTCCAGGGGCCCAACCCCTGTGGGCCCCAACCGTAGCTCCATCGCATCTTATTTCGCTACACTTAATTTCATCATTGATGTACAAGGCTACTCCACCAGCTTTGCCTTTCTTCCTGTCTTTTCTGAACAGCACATAGCCTTCAATACCCGTGCTCCAGTCATGAGTACTATTCCACCAGGTTTCGGTAATCCCTGTAATATCCGGCTTCACTTCCTGCACGAGTAACTCCAGTTCCTCCATCTTGTTACCTAGGCTCCTCGCATTAGTGTACAAACCTTTTAATTTTCGGCGTTTGGCATCAGTGACATTCTTTCCCCCGTCGTGCACAAACTTTCTACCACCAGCATCACCCGTTACTCTGGTTTCTACTTCACTATTCCTCCTTGGATCAAATCTTGGGGCTGCAAGGGTATCCCCGCTCACTTTGTTTACTTCCCTCTCCAGGTTATGTTCTGGCGTGGAGATCTCCCGAACATTTCCCAACCATCTCCCCCAACCTTCTAGTTTAAAGCCCTCTTGATGAGGTCGGCGAGCCTCCATCCTAGAATTCTATTTCCCTCCTTGCTGAGATGAAGTCCATCCTGAGCAAACAGTCGTCTATCCGTAAATGCGTCCCAGTGACCGTACATCCCAAAGCCCTCCTTATAACACCACTCCCTGAGCCATCTGTTGATCGCCATAATCTTGTCACTCCTTCGTCGCCCCGCTCTAGGAACCGGCAAAATCCCACTGAAGATCACCTGAGCCTCGATGTCTTTAAGCCTCTTCCCCAGTCTGACATAGTCCTCCTTGATACAGTCCAGTGAGTAACTAGCTGTGTCGTTCGTTCCCACATGAAGGATAATCAACGGATTTTTTCCCGCTCCCGCTAAGATCGTATTCAGGCTCAAGTCCACATCCTGTATCTTAGCCCCCGGCAGACAGCACACTCTTCTGTTCTTCCGATCAGGTCTAGTTACAGGCCTGTCTACTCTTCTCAGTAGAGAGTCTCCAATCACGTAGACTTGCCTTTTCCTGGTGACAATGCGATTCTCCGGTCTATCCTCCACAGCAGCTGGCTGTGATTCCTCCCGATTTGTATTTGCCCTCACAATCCTCCTAGGGCTCGTACTTGATGTCACCTCCACTGACTGCTCCCCTCCATCTGCAGGACTAGCTGCTTCCCTCTTCTTCCTTGCCGTTACTCCTTCAGCAGCCTGCTGTGTTCTATCTTCATTTCCCAACTCAGCAAACCTATTCCTGAGTTCTATTTGTCCATCGCTGGCCCGTCTTATCCTCTCTCTGGTTCTCCTAGTGACATGCTTCCACCGTCCACTTTCCTCACCCAGTAGTCCCTCCTCAGAGTCCTTAGGTCCTGCTTTTGTCCGCTCGCCTGAGCTTGTCCCCTGTGCCTCATCATGTCTGTGTTCCATCATCTGCTCAAATCCCCTTCTAAACTCAGCCAGAGTTTCCACTTGCATCTCCAGTCCCCTTACCTTTTCCTCCAGCAGCTCTATCAGACGGCACTTCATGCAGATGAAACTCCTTTCAGGTGCTCCCTCTAGGACCATGTACATGCCGCAGCTACCGCATCCAGTCATCCTCAGTGTGTCTGCACCTGCTGCCTCTGCCTCCATCGTAGCGCTGCAACTCTGTGCCTGGCAATCCACAGCTCACACCGCACCGCAGGCCACCAACAAGCACAGGGCTGCCTCTTCCCTGGTCTGCCTTCCCGGTTCCTCTGCCTTGGTCTCCCCTGCAACCTCCCCCTGGAAACTCCCACTGAAACTCCCCTGTTAGCCGCTCTGTTCGCCGCCTCCTGTGCCGCTGCCTGAGTGCCTGGCTCCTTATATAGGACCCCTAATCAGGTAAGCCCCGCCCCCAACTCAGGGCTCAGCCTCGCTCTCAGCACACAGCCCCTAGCAGCCTGCACACACACTCACTCACACACAAACACCACAAACTACAAAAACCTGCTCCTCCAACAGCACTCCCACTGAAATGGATAAGACAGAGTCCGTCTGGGCAAAAATCACGCTGGGTAAAAAAGCAACTAGAGCTTCCCCTGAGATAGTGCTTGGGGTGTGCTACAGACCGCTGGGATCGGATTGGGATATGGATAGAGACCTCTTTAATGTCTTTAATGAAGTAAACACAAAGGGGAAATGTGTGATTATGGGGGACTTCAACTTCCCGGATATAGACTGGAGGACGAGTACTTGCACGAATAATAGGGGTCAGATCTTTCTGGATGTGATAGCGGATGGATTTCTTCATCAAGTAGTTGAAGCACCTACAAGAGGGGATGCCATTTTAGACTTGGTGTTGGTGAGCAGTGAGGACCTCGTAGAAGATATGGTGGTAGGGGACAACCTTGGTTCGAGTGATCATGAGCTGATTCAGTTCAAACTAGATGGAAGGATAAACAAATGTAGATCTGCGATTAGGGTTTTTGACTTCTCGAGGGCTAATTTTAAAGAGTTAAGGAAATTAGTTAGGGAACTGGACTGGACGGAGGAATTAGTGGATTTAAATGTGGAGGAGGCCTGGAATTACTTTAAGTCGCAGCTGCGGAGACTGTCGGAAGCCTGCATCCCGAGAAAGGGGAAAAGAACCATGGGCAGGAGTTGTAGGCCAAACTGGATGAGCAAGCAACTCAGAGAGGGGATTAGACAAAAGCAGAAAGCTTACAGGGAGTGGAAGAAAGGCAGGATCAGTAAAGAAAGCTACCTTGCTGAGGTCAGAACATGTAGGGATAAAGTGAGGAAGGCTAAAAGCCGCATTGAACTGGAACTTGCAAAGGGAATCAAAACCAATAGTAAAAGGTTCTACAGCCACATAAATAAGAAGAAAACAAAGAAAGAAGAAGTGGGGCCACTATACACTGAGGATGGAATGGAGGTTAAGGATAACCTAGGCATGGCCCAACATCTAAACAAGTACTTTGCCTCAGTTTTTAATAAGACTAGTGAGGAACCTTGCGATGATGGAGGGATGATAAATGGGAATGTGGATATGGAAGTGGATATTACTGCAACTGAGGTAGAGGCCGTACTTGAACAGCTCGATGGGACGAAGTCAGAGGGCCCGGACAATCTCCACCCGAGGATATTAAAGGAACTGGCGCGTGAAATTGCGAGCCCGTTAGCGAGAATTTTTAAGCAATCGATAAACTCGGGGGTTGTGCCGTATGACTGGAGGATTGCTAATGTAGTTCCTATTTTTAAGAAAGGGAATAAGAGTGATCCGGGTAATTATAGGCCTGTTAGCTTGACGTCTGTAGTATGTAAGGTCTTGGAAAAAATTTTAAGGGAGAAAGTAGTTAAGGACATTGAGGTCAATGGTAATTGTGACGAATTGCAACACGGATTTACTAAAGGTAGATCGTGCCAAACCAATCTGATCTCCTTCTTTGAGAAGGTGACGGATTACTTAGATAAAGGAAATGCGGTAGATATAATTTACCTAGATTTCAGTAAGGCGTTCGACACGGTTCCGCACGGGGAGCTGTTAGTTAAATTGGAAAAGCTGGGAGTGAATATGAAAGTTGTAAGGTGGATAAGGAACTGGTTAAAGGGGAGACTCCAGAGGGTCGTATTGAAAGGTGAACTGTCGGACTGGAAGGAGGTCACCAGTGGAGTCCCTCAAGGATCGGTCTTGGGACCGATCTTATTTAACCTTTTTATTACTGACCTTGGCACAAAGAGCGGGAATGTGCTAATAAAGTTTGCGGATGACACGAAGCTGGGGGGTATTGCTAACACGGAGAAGGACAGGGATACTATTCAGGAAGATCTGAACCACCTTGTAAACTGGAGTAATAGAAATAGGATGAAATACAATAGTGAAAAGTGCAAGGTCATGCATTTAGGAATTAATAATAAGAATTTTGGATATACGTTGGGGGCGCATCAGTTGGAAGCGACGGAGGAAGAGAAGGACCTTGGGGTACTGGTTGATAGCAGGATGACTATGAGTCGCCAATGTGATACGGCTGTTAAAAAAGCAAATGCGATTTTGGGATGCATCAGGCGGGGTATTTCCTGCAAGGATAAGGATGTGTTAGTACCGTTGTATACGGCGTTGGTGAGACCCCATCTGGAATACTGTGTGCAGTTCTGGTGTCCCATGTTCAAGAAGGATGAATTCAAACTGGAACAGGTTCAGAGACGGGCTACGAGGATGATCCGAGGAATGGAAAAACTGCCTTATGAAAGGAGACTCAAAGAGCTTGGCTTGTTTAGCCTGGCCAAAAGAAGGCTGAGGGGGGATATGCTCACCCTATATAAATATATCAAGGGGGTTAACGTTAGGGAGGGAGAGGAATTATTTAAGTTTAGTACTAATGTAGCCACGAGGACGAATGGGTATAAACTGGATATTAGGAAGTTTAGACTTGAAATTAGACGAAGGTTTCTGACCATTAGGGGAGTGAAGTTCTGGAATAGCCTTCCGAGGGAAGTAGTAGGGGCAAAAGACTTTCCTGGCTTTAAGACAAAGCTTGATAAGTATATGGAGGGGATGTTATGATAGGATCGTTAATTTGGGCAATTGATCTTGAATTACCACCAGACAGGTCTGCTCAATGGTCTGCGGGGAGATGTTGCATGCGATGGGTACTGAGTTGCTGCGGAGAATTCCTTCTTGGGTGCTAGCTGGTGACTCTTGCCCACATGCTCAGGGTTTAGCTGATCGCCATATTTGGGGTCGGGAAGGAATTTTCCTCCAGGGCAGATTGGCAGGTGCCCTGGAGGTTTTTCGCCTTCCCCTGCAGCGTGGGGCACGGGTTGCTTACTGGTGGTGTCTCTGCAGCTTGAGGTCTTCAAACCATTTTTGAGGATTTCAATAACTCGGTCCTGGGATAGGGGTTGTTATAAAATTGGATGGGTGGGGTTCTGTGGCCTGCCTTGTGCAGGAGGTCAGACTAGATGATCAGATTGGTCCCTTCTGACCTATGAGTCTATGAGTAGCTCCAGGGGCCCAACCCCAGGGAGCCCCAACCCCAGCTCCAGGGTTCCAACCCCTGGGGCCCCAAGCGCAGCTCCAGGGGTCCAAGCCCTGGGGGCCCCAACCGTAGCTTCAGGGGCCCAAACCCTGGGGGCCAAACCCCCACCAATAGGGGCCTAGCTCCTGAGGGGCTCAACCCCAGCAATAGGGGCCCAACCCCTGGGTGCCCCAACCCCAGCTTCAGGGGCCCAACCCCTCGGGGCCCCAACCGTAGCTTCAGGGCCCAACCCCTGGGAGACCCAACCCCAGCAATAGGGGCCCAACCTCTGGGGGCCCCAACTGTAACTTCAGTGGTCCAACCCCTGGGGGCCCCAACCGTAGCCCTAGGTACCCAACCCCTGGGCCCCAACCCCAGCAATAGGGAGCCAACCCCTGGGGCCTCAACCATAGATCCAGGGGCCCAACTCCTGGGGGCCCCAAGCGTAGCTCCAGGGGCCCAGCCCCTGGGGGCCCCAACCCCAGCTCCAGGGGCCCAAACCCTGGGGCCCTTAACCCGAGTTCCAGGGACCCAACCCCTGGGTGCCCCAACCCCAACTCCAGGGGCCAAACCCCTCGAGGCCCCAACCCCAGCAATAGGGGCCCAGCCCCTGGGGGCCTAAACCCCATCTGCAGGGGCTAAACCCCTGAGGACCCCAACCGTAGCTCCAGAGACCCAACCCCTGGGGGCCCCAACCGTAGCTCCAGGGACCCAACCCCCGGGGGCCCCAACCCCAGCAATAGAGGCCCAGCCCCTGGCGGCTCAAACCCAGCTCCAGGGGCCCAAACTCTGGGGGCCTGAACCCCAGCACCAGGGTCCCAACCCCTGGGGCCCCTACCCCAGCTCCAGGGCCCCAAGCCCTGGGGTCCTCAACCCGAACTCCAGGGGCCCAACCCCTGCGGACCCCAACCGTAGCTCCAGGGGCCCAACCCCTGGGGGACCCAACCCCAGCTCCAGAGGCCCAACACCTCGGGGCCCCAACCCCAGCAATAGGGACCCAGCCCCTGGGGCCCCAACCGTATCTCCAGGGGCGCAACTCCTGGGGGACCCAACCCCAGCTCCAGGGGCCCAACCTCTGGGGTCTCCAACCCGAGCAATAGGGGCCCAGCCCCTCGAGGCCTCAACCCCAGTTCCAGGGGCTCAACCCCTGGGGGCCCCAACCCCAGCTCTAGGGGCCCAACCCGTGGGGTCCCCAACCGTAGTCCCAGCGGCCCAACCCCTGGGGGCCCCAACCCCAGCGCCAGGGGCCCAACCCCTGGGGCCTCAACCGTAGCTGCAGGGGCCTAACCCCTTGGGCCCCCAACCGTAGTTCCAGGGGCCCAACCCTTGGAGCCCCAACCGTAGCTCCAGGGGCCCAACCCCTGGGGTCCCAACCCCAACTCCAGGGGCCAAACCCCTGGGGGTCCCAACCCCAGGAATAGGGGCCCAGCCCCTGGGGGCCCCAACCCCCGCTCCAGGGGCCCAAACCCTGAGGCCCTTAACCTGAGTTCCAGGGACCCAACCCCTGGGTGCCCCATTCCCAGCTCCAGGGGCTCAACCCCTGGGGGCCGCAACCGTAGCTCCAGGGGCCCAACCCCTGGGGGACCCAACCCCAGCTCCAGGGGCCCAACACCTGGGGGCCCCAACCCCAGCAATAGCGACCCAGCCCCTGGGGCCCCAAGCGTAGCTCCAGGGGCCCAACTCCTGGGGGACCCAACCCCAGCTCCAGGGGCCCAACACCTGGGGTCTCCAACCCGAGCAATACGGGCCCAGCCCCTCGAGGCCCCAACCCCAGATCCAGGGGCCCAACCCCGGGGGGCCCCAACCCCAGCGGCAGGGGCCCAACCCCTGGGGCCCCAACCGTAGCTGCAGGGGCCTAACCCATTGGGGCCCCAACCGTAGTTCCAGGGGCCCAACCCCTGGAGCTCCAACCGTAGCTCCAGGGGCCCAAACTCTGGGGCCCTCAACCCCAGCTCCAGGGGCCCAACCGCTTTTGCCCCAACCCTAGCAATAGGGGCCCAGCCCCTTGGGGCCACAACCCCAGCTCCAGGGGCCCAAACCCTGGGGCCCTTAACCCCAGCTCCAGGGACCGAACCCCTGGGGGCCCCAACCGTAGCTCCAGGGTCCCAACCCCAGCTCGTCCCGACCCCAGCTCCAGGGTTCCAACCCCTGGGGCGCAAACGTAGCTCCAGGGGCCCAAGTCCTGGGGGCCCCAACCGTGGCTTCAGGGGCTCAACCCCTGGGGGCCCCAACCATAGCTCCAGGGGCCCAACTCCTGGGGGACCCAACCCCAGCTCCAGGGGCCCAACACCTGGGGTCTCCAACCCGAGCAATAGGGGCCCAGCCCCTCGAGGCCCAACTCCAGTTCCAGGGGCCCAACCCCTGGGGGCCCCAACCCCAGCTCCAGGGGCCCAACCCGTGGGGGCCCCAGCCGTAGTTCCAGCGGCCCAACCCCTGGGGTCCCCAACCCCAGCGGCAGGGGCCCAACTGCTTTTGCCCCAACCCTAGCAATAGGGGCCCAGCCCCTTGGGGCCCCAACCCCAGCTCCAGGGGCCGAAACCCTGGGGCCCTCAACCCCAGCTCCAGGGACCGAACCCCTGGGGGCCCCAACCGTGGCTCCAGGGTCCCAGCCCCAGGGAGTCCCAACCCTAGCTCCAGGGTTCCAACCCCTGGGGCGCAAACGTAGCTCCAGGGGCCCAAGCCCTGGGGGCCCCAACCATAGCTCCAGGGGCCCAACCCCTGGGGCCCCAACCCCAGCAGTAGGGGCCCAGCCCCTGGTTGCCCCAACCCCAGCTCCAGGGGCCCAACCCCTGGGGGCCCCAACCGTAGCTCCAGGGGCCCAACCCCTGGGGCCCCAACCCCAGCAGTAGGGGCCCAGCCCCTGGTTGCCCCAACCCCAGCTCCAGGGGCCCAACCCCTGGGGGCCCCAACCGTAGCTCCAGGGGCCCAACCCCTGGGGCGCCAACCCCAGCAATCGGGGCCCAACCCCTGGGTGCCCCATTCCCAGTTCCAGGGGTCAACCCCTGGGGGCACCAACCGTAGCTCCAGGGGCCCAAGCCCTGTGGGCCCCAACCGTAGCTCCAGGGGCCCAACCCGTGGGGCCCCAACCCCAGCAGTAGGGGCCCAGCCCCTGGTTGCCCCAACCCCAGCTCCAGGGGCCCAACACCTGGGGCCCCAACCGTAGCTCCAGGGGCCCAACCCCTCGGGGCTCCAACCCCAGCTCCATGGGCCCAACCTCTGAGGCTCCAACCGTAGCTCCAGGGGCCCAACCCTGCGGTCCCCAACCATAGCTCCAGGGGCCCAACCCCTCGGGGCCTCAACCAAAGCAATAGGGGCCCAGCCCCTCGAGGTCCGAATCCCAGCTTCAGGGGCTCAGCCCCTGGGGGCTCCAACCGTAGCTCCAGGGGCCTAACCCCTGGGATACCCAACCCCAGCAATAGGGGCCTAACCCCTGGGTGCCCCAACTGTAGCTCCAGGGGCCCAACCCCTGGGGGCCCCAACCGTGGCCCTGGAGAACCATGAGTAGTAATGAGCACGATCGTATTCATCACCATGCAATTTTGACAGGTTTCCACGGCCCTTTTATTGACATGAATAAAAAGTGTATTAAATATCAGGGTGGATTAATAAAAAAGTTAAATAATATTGTAATCTAGGTTTATAAAGGGAATTTTCTAAGGCAAAACCTGTTTGGTAAGCACAGGATAAAAAGGTATTGAAACTAGTCAATATCAATGTAGGTTAAGAAAAAACATTAAAAACTAAGTTTAAAAGGATAATTAACTGAAGCAAAACCTGTTTTGTAAGCACATAACCAAAAACTATAAAGAAATACTTATAAACTAGGTTTGAAAAAAATTGACAAAGGCAAAGCCTGTTTGGTAAGCACAGCATAAAAACTTTATAAAAAAGTGGCTAAGAAAAACACAATAAAGCTTAGGGTAAACTTAAAAAAAGTTTACCTTTGCAGTCTTTTTGTAAAACGAGGTAGCTTTTTTGGTTTAACCCTAGTAAATAAAACACATTAAAACTAATTAATACCAATGTAGGTTAAGAAAAAACGAAGTTTAAAAGGAAAATTGACAAAGGCAAAGCCTGTTTGGTAAGCACGGGGTAAAAAAGTATTTAAACTATTCAATATCATTGCAGATTAAGAAAAAAGAGCAAAGATAGAGAGCACATGGCGGAATCAGAATGAGACAGAGAGAGAAGCAGGCACAGTCTGTTTAGTAAGCACAGGGTAAAAAAGCATTCAGAATCAGGGCGGGTTACAAGACAAGAAAAGCGAAGAGAGAGTCCACTTTGCAAAGAGCAAAGATAGAGAGCATAGGGTAGGATTGAAGAGAAAGAGAGAGAATTGTTACCTTTTCCCGTCTTTCTGTAAAATGAGGCAGCTTTCCTGGTACAAACCCTCTCAGGCTTGTTATCACCGCCTTTGGATCGGACCAATCAGAGGTGGTTTTACAATAGCGTCATAGAATTCATTTTCCTGAACCAATCCTATTGTCTCAAGACTTTAAGCAAGAGCCAGCGCCCCCTTCTTTCCCCCCTTCCTTTTATCTGTTTTTTCTTATCTAAAGAAACAGACCCGCAGCATTTTCCCGCCAAGTAGCCCTTTTACAAAGATGTTTTTATAAAAGTTAAAACCACAAGCTTTTTGTAATACACCATTTTTAAAGTTTTTCCCTAGGTTTTAAACTAACAGGTTTTTTTGGTTTTTTTTTAGTAAAAACAATGTGAAAGTCGGGCAAAGCACCTGTTAGCAAAGAAGCCTCTGTGAGCAGTGGGTCAGAGATAAAAAGGCTACTTCTTTCCCAAACTTTTTAACAAACACAAGTTACAGTTACATTAAGTTTTGCAAAGGGATAATGACTCGAAAAGACAAACCTAAGACACAACCCTTTTGTATGTGTTGTAATAAAAAATTATGCAGAAGCACCCTAGATTTTTTTTTAGTAACAGGCGGTTTATAGTCCCCATATTTAGTAAACCTGCAGATTAGAGAGAAGATTGCTTTTTTCCCCACTTTTTAACAAATAAAGGTGAAAAGGAAACCTGAAGACCCATTGTCTTTATTTAGGCATAGGTGTTTTAATAACATGTAAGTGTGCAAAAACAGTTTAGGGTTATAAAACTAATGTGTTGTAACAAAAAAAGGTTGTTTTTTTTTTAATTGTAGGCTAACCCGGGCCATTTTATAGTAAAAACAGCAGGCTTTTGCAGCAGCTGTTAGCAAAAACATCCTCTGTAAGTCAGTAAATTAAAAATAAAAAGAACAAAACATAACAAGGTCTTCTTTTAAAGCAAAAGAACGCCAAAAACAGGTATTAAAAAGCATACTAATTTACTATCAAAACTAAGCTTTTTAACCATTAAAGTTTAAAAGCTAAGGTGTGTAGCCAAAAACCTTCCCGCGTTTTTTAAAAAACTAACTAAGACAACTCCCCCTCCGCTCTTAGCTAAACAGCCAGAGCCTTCGGCTTTTTTTTACCCTGTAACAAAAGCTAAATACCGTTTTAAAATGTGTTTTTAAAGTAATACCTAATTTTTTTAACTTACTAACAATGAAAAATAAGTTGTGTAAAAGTTTAACGTGGTTTCTTTTTAAATTAGCAGTTTTGTTTTAAAAACTAAGGCCATAAGACAAATTAAAGAAATACAGGTTGCAGTTTTTAAAAAGTTTTTGGTTACAAGGGTGTAAATGGGTACATTACCATTTACAAACGCTTTTTATTAACTGTTTAAACACATTTACTATAAAAAATAACATTTTTAGCCATTAAAGCTAAAGTATATAGGCACTCCCCAAGCCACACCCGCCTTTTTTCCTAGAAAAGTGCCCTTTACACACCCTGTTTTTTTAAAGAAACGCCTTTTTAAATATTAATTTTGGGGGGTGGAGGGCAAAACCTTTTTTTAAAAACAGGTTTAAACCTATAAATAGAGGAACAAAAAACTGAACAAGCCTGTTAAAGAAATATTGCTAATACAAGACTTTTACCGTTATGGGGAGCAACAACATGGTACGAAACCTTACTATAATTTGTGTGGGTCGCCAAGGTATTACACCAGTTTTATGCTTAGTTAAAAGGCAATATTTTTTCTTTTAAATAGGACACGGCCTTTTTTCTTGACATTCCAGATGCCGCGCTACAAGCTTTAAACTTTGGTAAGCTAATTAATATGCTACACAATTAATTTATTTTTAAGATAAAATGTTTTAAAAAATTTTATTTTTTTAATTTAGAACAAGATGGAAGTCAAAACCACCCAATAGTTTTCCTGAAATTCCAGAAGAAGGTGTGAACTGTTTTTTAAATATGTGTTTTTTAAAATAAAAAAATCTGATGTTGCAAATAGTGTGCATTTTAGGGGCTTGAAAACCCTTAACGCTTTTACTGTGCCGTTGTACCGCCCCAGCGTGGTGTAAACTATAAGAGTGCTTTATTTTGTACATTGTATTTAAACGCGGATTTTAGCCCCCTTATTGCTAAAACGTTTTTAAAATATATATATTTGGGGAACAGCTTTGTTGTTGTTAGTAAAAAAAAGCCGTGCTAAAAAACATTCTGTTTATGTGTCTCGGCAGACTCATCAAGCGTTATTCCTCAATAAGAAATGTTGGAGCGGAGCGCACTTAAAGAGGCCAAGAAATTTCCTTTGAGGTAGCTGCAGTTGGAAGCAAGGGTATTAAGCACAGCGATTTTGAACAGCCCTGCGCGTCCAAATCCCTTATTGCACAAAACCAGCCGGCACTAAAAAAGGCCAAAAAGTCTACCTCTAAAACAGCATTCGTTTTCAGGGAGGGGGAAAAGGGGCTCAGACCCCCCGCTTTTGAACGACCCAAAGCTACCTCTACAACTTCCAGGAACCATGGTAAGCGAAGCAGAGTAGTTAAAGCCCCTACTTTTCAACAGACCTTTACCTCCCAGCTCCAGGGCCCAACCTGTGCGAACCCTCACCCCAACTCCCCGGGCCCAACCCGTGTGGGCCATGACCCCAGCTCCAGAGGCCAAACCAGTGGGGGCCTTGACCCCAGCTCCAGGCGCCGAACTCGTGGGGTCCTGACGCCACCCTCAAGAACTCAACCCGTGGGGGCCCTGACGCCAGTTCCAGGGGCCCCACCCGTGGGGGCACTGACCCCAGCTCCAGGGTCTCAACCCGTGCGGGCCCTGACCCCAGCAACAGGCGCCAAACTCGTGGGGGCCCTGACCCCAGGTCCAGTGGCCAAACCCGTGCGGGCCCTAACCCCAGCTCCAGAGGCTCCACCAGTGCGGGCCCTGACCCCAGCTCCAGGCGCCGAACTCGTGGGGGCCCTGACCCCAACCTCAAGGGCCAAACTCGTGGGTGCCCTGACCCCAGCTCCAGGGGCCCCACCCGAGTGGGTCCTGACCCCAGCTCCAGGGCCCCAACCCGTGGGGGCCCTTACCCCAGCTCCAGGGTCCCAACCCGTGCGGGCTCTGACCACAGCTCCAGTGGCCCAACCCATGGAGGTGCTGACCCCAGGTCAGGGGCCCAACCCGTGGGGGCCATGACCCCAGCTCCAGTGGCCCAACCCATGGGGGCCATGACTCCAGCTCCAGTGGCCCAACCCGTGCGCACTCTAACCCCAGCTCCAGATGCCCCACCTGTGCGGGCCCTAACCTCAGCTCCCGGACCCCACCCGTGGGGGCCCTGACCCCAGCTCCAGAGGCCTAACCCGTGCGGGCCTGACCCCAACTCCAGATGCCCAACCCGTGGAACCCCTGACCACAGCTCCAGTTGCCCAACCCTTGCGGGCCCTGACCCCAGCTCCAGGGACCCAAACCGTGTGGGTCCTGACCCCAACTCCAGGGGCCCAACCTGTGGGGGACTTGACCCCAGCTCCAGGGGCCCAACCCATGGGGGCCATGACCCCAGCTCCAGGGGCCCAACCCGTTCGGCCCCTAACCCCAGCCCCAGGGGCCCCACAAGTGCTCGCCCTGACCCCAACTCCACGGGCCCAACACGTGCAGGCCCTGACCCCAGCTCCAGGGGCCAAACCCGTGGGGGCGCTGACCTCAGCTCCAGGGGCCCAACCCGTTCGGGCCCTGACCCCAGCTCCAGTGGCCTAACTCCAGGGAGACTTGGAAATCGCAGAGATGCTTAATGACTTCTTTGTTTCGGTCTTCACTGAGAAGTCTGAAGGAATGTCTAGTATAGTGAATGCTTACGGGAAGAGGGTAGGTTTAGAAGAGAAAATAAGGAAAGAGCAAGTAAAAAATCACTTAGAAAAGTTAGATGCCTGCAAGTCACCAGGGCCTGATGAAATGCATCCTAGAATACTCAAGGAGTTAATGGAAGAGGTATCTGAGCCTCTAGCTATTATCTTTGGGAAATCATGGGAGACGGGGGAGATTCCAGAAGACTGGAAGGGGGCAAATATAGTGCCCATCTATAAAAAGGGAAATAAAAACAACCCAGGAAACTACAGACCAGTTAGTTTAACTTCTGTGCCAGGGAAGATAATGGAGCAGGTAATCAAAGAAATCATCTGCAAACACTTGGAAGGTGGTAAGGTGATAGGGAATAGCCGGCATGGATTTGTAAAGAACAAATCGTGTCAAACTAAACTGATAGCGTTCTTTGATAGGATAACGAGCCTTGTGGATAAGGGAGAAGCGGTGGATGTGATATACCTAGACTTTAGTAAGGCATTTGATACGGTCTCACATGATATTCTTATAGATAAGCTAGGAAACTACAATTTAGATGGGGCTACTATAAGGTGGGTGCATAACTGGCTGGATAACCGTACTCAGAGTGTAGTTGTTAATGGCTCCCAATCCTGCTGGAAAGGTATAACAAGTGGGGTTCCGCAGGGTTCTGTTTTGGGACCGGTTCTGTTCAATATCTTCATCAACGATTTAGATGTTGGCATAGAAAGTACGCTTATTAAGTTTGCGGACGATACCAAACTGGGAGGGATTGCAACTGCTTTGGAGGACAGGGTCAAAATTCAAAATGATCTGGACAAGTTGGAGAAATGGTCTGAGGTAAACAGGATGAAGTTCAATAAAGATAAATGCAAAGTGCTCCACTTAGGAAGGAACAATCAGTTTCACACATACAGAATGTACTTTGCCTCGGTTTTTAATAAGACTAGTACTTTGCCTCGGTTTTTAATAAGACTAGTGAGGAACCTTGCGATGATGGAGGGATGATAAACGGGAATGTGGATATGGAAGCGGATATTACTGCAACTGCGGTAGAGGCTGTACTTGAACAGCTTGATGGGTCGAAGTCGGAGGGCCCGGACAATCTCCACCCGAGGATATTAAAGGAACTGGCGCGTGAAATTGCGAGCCCGTTAGCGAGAATTTTTAAGCAATCGATAATCTCGGGTGTTGTGCCGTATGACTGGAGGATTGCTAATGTAGTTCCTATTTTTAAGAAAGGGAAAAAGAGTGATCCGGGTAATTATAGGCCTGTTAGCTTGACGTCTGTAGTATGTAAGGTCTTGGAAAAAATTTTAAGGGAGAAAGTAGTTAAGGACATAGAGGTCAATGGTAATTGGGACGAACTGCAACACGGATTTACTAAAGGTAGATCGTGCCAAACCAATCTGATCTCCTTCTTTGAGAAGGTGACGGATTACTTAGATAAAGGAAATGCGGTAGATATAATTTACCTAGATTTCAGTAAGGCGTTCGACACGGTTCCGCACGGGGAGCTGTTAGTTAAATTGGAAAAGCTGGGAGTGAATATGAAAGTTGTAAGGTGGATAAGGAACTGGTTAAAGGGGAGACTCCAGAGGGTCGTATTGAAAGGTGAACTGTCGGACTGGAAGGAGGTCACCAGTGGAGTCCCTCAAGGATCGGTCTTGGGACCGATCTTATTTAACCTTTTTATTACTGACCTTGGCACAAAGAGCGGGAATGTGCTAATAAAGTTCGCGGATGACACGAAGCTGGGGGGTATTGCTAACACGGAGAAGGACAGGGATACTATTCAAGAAGATCTGAACCACCTTGTAAACTGGAGTAATAGAAATAGGATGAAATACAATAGTGAAAAGTGCAAGGTCATGCATTTAGGAATTAATAATAAGAATTTTGGATATACGTTGGGGGCGCATCAGTTGGAAGCGACGGAGGAAGAGAAGGACCTTGGGGTACTGGTTGATAGCAGGATGACTATGAGTCGCCAATGTGATACGGCTGTTAAAAAAGCAAATGCGATTTTGGGATGCATCAGGCGGGGTATTTCCTGCAAGGATAAGGAGGTGTTAGTACCGTTGTATACGGCGTTGGTGAGACCCCATCTGGAATACTGTGTGCAGTTCTGGTGTCCCATGTTCAAGAAGGATGAATTCAAACTGGAACAGGTTCAGAGACGGGCTACGAGGATGATCCGAGGAATGGAAAAACTGCCTTATGAAAGGAGACTCAAAGAGCTTGGCTTGTTTAGCCTGGCCAAAAGAAGGCTGAGGGGGGATATGCTCGCCCTATATAAATATATCAAGGGGGATAACGTTAGGGAGGGAGAGGAATTATTTAAGTTTAGTACTAATGTAGCCACGAGGACGAATGGGTATAAACTGGATATTAGGAAGTTTAGACTTGAAATTAGACGAAGGTTTCTGACCATTAGGGGAGTGAAGTTCTGGAATAGCCTTCCGAGGGAAGTAGTAGGGGCAAAAGACTTTCCTGGCTTTAAGACAAAGCTTGATAAGTATATGGAGGGGATGTTATGATAGGATCGTCAATTTGGGCAATTGATCTTGAATTACCACCAGACAGGTCTGCTCAATGGTCTGCGGGGAGATGTTGCATGCGATGGGTACTGAGTTGCTGCGGAGAACTCCTTCTTGGGTGCTGGCTGGTGACTCTTGCCCACATGCTCAGGGTTTAGCTGATCGCCATATTTGGGGTCGGGAAGGAATTTTCCTCCAGGGCGGATTGGCAGGTGCCCTGGAGGTTTTTCGCCTTCCCCTGCAGCGTGGGGCACGGGTCGCTTGCTGGTGGTGTCTCTGCAGCTTGAGGTCTTCAAACCATTTTTGAGGATTTCAATAACTCGGTCCTGGGATAGGGGTTGTATAAAATTGGATGGGTGGGGTTCTGTGGCCTGCCTTGTGCAGGAGGTCAGACTAGATGATCAGATTGGTCCCTTCTGACCTATGAGTCTATGAGTCTATGAGTCTATGAGAATGGGAAGAGACTGTCTAGGAAGGAGTATGGCAGAAAGAGATCTAGGGGTCATAGTGGACCACAAGCTTAATATGAGTCAACAGTGTGATACTGTTGCAAAAAAAGCAAACATGATTCTGGGATGCATTAACAGGTGTGTTGTAAACAAGACACGAGAAGTCATTCTTCTGCTTTACTCTGCGCTGGTTAGGCCTCAACTGGAGTATTGTGTCCAGTTCTGGGCACCACATTTCAAGAAAGATGTGGAGAAATTGGAGAGGGTCCAGAGAAGAGCAACAAGAATGATTAAAGGTCTTGAGAACATGACCTATGAAGGAAGGCTGAAGGAATTGGGTTTGTTTAGTTTGGAAAAGAGAAGACTGAGAGGGGACATGATAGCAGTTTTCTGGTATCTAAAAGGGTGTCATCAGGAGGAGGGAGAAAACTTGTTCACCTTAGCCTCCAATGATAGAACAAGAAGCAATGGGCTTAAACTGCAGCAAGGGAGATTTAGGTTGGACATTAGGAAGAAGTTCCTAACTGTCAGGGTAGTTAAACACTGGAATAGATTGCTTAGGGAAGTTGTGGAATCTCCATCTCTGGAGATATTTAAGAGTAGGTTAGATAAATGTCTATTAGGGATGGTCTAGACAGTATTTGGTCCTCCCATGAGGGCAGGGGACTGGACTCGATGACCTCTCGAGGTCCCTTCCAGTCCTAGAGTCTATGAGTCTATGAGTAATCAGTGCCCCCCATAAACCACCTAATCCCCATGGGAACCCCTACAGCCAGGATGTTGGTATCTGTCCCCCTATAAATCTCCTAAGCCCTCTGGAACCCTTCCAGTCTGAACGTAGGTATCTGTGACCCCCAGAAATCCCCGAATGCCCCAGGAACCCCTACAGCCTGGACTTAGGTATCTGTGACTCCAACGAACCTCCTAAACCACCCAGGACCCCTTCAGCTAGGACGTAGGCATCTGTTCCCCCCTCAACCCCCAATCCCCTCGGGACCCCTAGACCCTGGACGTAGGTATCTGTGTCCGCCCCGATTCCCTAAACACCCCCATTACCCCTTTAGCCTGGACGTATGTATCTGTACTCCCACAAACCCCCTAAACGTCCCAGCGACCCCTTCAGCATGGAAGTCCCTATCTGTGACCCCCACGAACCTCTAACCTCCCAGGGATCCCTACAGCCTGGACACAGGTGTCTGAGCACCCCACAAACCCCCTAAGCTGCTCAGGACACATCCAGCCTGGATGTATCTGAGCCCCCAGTGAACCGCCTAATCTCCTCGGGACACCGACAGCCTGTACCTAGGTATCTGTGCCCCCCACAAACCCCCTATAACCCCCAGGACCCCTCCAGACTAGATGTAGGTATCTGTACCCCCACAGCCTCCCTGGGACTCCTACAGCCTGGAGGTTCGTATCTGTGCCCCTCATGAAACCCCAACCCCCCCTGTCCCCTCCAGACTGGACATAAGTATCTGTGCACCCCACGAACCCATAAGCACCTGTAGGGACGCCTACAGCATGGACTTGGGTATCTGGGCCCTCCCCAAAACCCCCTAAGCCCACCAGGGACCCCTATAGCCTACAGATAAGCATCTGTGCTCCCTGAACCCCATAAGCCCCCCCTGGACCCATCCAGCCTGGACTTAGGTATCTGTGCCCCACATGAACCCGTTAAGCCCCCCAGGGACCCTGCAGCCTGGATGGAAGTATCTGTGCCCCCCACAACCTCTAAGTGCCAAGAAACCCCTCCAGCCTGGAGGTAGTTATCTGTGCCCACCAGAAACCGTTTTAGCCCCCCCAGGGACCCCTCCAGCCTGGATGCAGATATCTGTGCCCAACACAAACGGCCTAAGCCCCCCCCCGGGAACCCTCCAGCCTGAACCTAGGTATCTGTGCACCCCCAACACACTAATTCCCCCTGGAAGCCCTATTGCCTGGAAGTAGGTATCGCTGCCCCCCACAAACCCCCTAAGCCTTCCAGGGACCCCTACAGCCTAGACGTAGGTATCTCTGCCACCCAGAAAACCCCTAATCCACCCAGGGACCCCTACAGCATGGACCTAGGTATCTGTGCCCCCCAGGAACTCCCTAAAGCCCCCAGAAACCACTCCAACCTGGACATAGATATCTGTGCCTCCCAAAAAACCCTAAGCCCCCCGGGACCCCTAGAATATGGAGATAGGTATCTCTGCCATCCGCAAAAACCCCTAATCCTCTCCGGAACCTCTCCAGCCTGGATGTACATATCTGTGCCCCTCCCCACAAACCACCTAAGCCCCCCGGGACCCCTCCAGCCTGGATGTAGGTATCTGTGCCCCCCCAAAGCCCTAAGCCCCCCCAGAATGCCTATAGCCTGGACGTAGGGATCT
Organism: Gopherus flavomarginatus; assembly: GCF_025201925.1. Lineage (NCBI taxonomy): Eukaryota > Metazoa > Chordata > Testudines > Testudinidae > Gopherus > Gopherus flavomarginatus. The sequence continues at coordinate 1,063,909 of NW_026115095.1, forward strand.
GTGTCTCCTACACTATCACTAAGCCCCCCCCAAGGGACCCCTCCAGGACATACATAGGTATCTGTGCCCCTCACCAAGTCCCTATACCCCCAGGGATCACTGCGCTCACCACAACCCCCTAAGCGTCCAGGGACCCCTTCAGCCTGGACGTAGATATTGCTGTCCTCCAGGAAGCCTTTAATCCCCACCAGGACCTCTAGAGCCTGGACACAAGTACCTATGCCCCTCACAACCCCCCTAACACTCCCAGGGTCCCGCCCATACTGGATGTAGGTATCTGTGACCCTACGAACCCCCGTAAGCCCTCGAGGGAACTCTACAGCCTCCACGTAGGTGCGATGCTCTGTGCATTACCCTGTGTGGCCACATGGTGTCACTGTTGCTCCATGCAGGAAATGCTCTGTGTATTACCCTGCATGGCCACACGGTGTCACTGTTGCTCCATGCGGGGAAATGCTCTGTGCATTACCCTGTGTGGCCACACGGTGTCACTGTTGCACCATGCAGGAAATGCTCTGTGCATTACGCTGTGTGGCCACACGGTGTCACTGTTGCTCTATGCGGGGAAATGCTCTGTGTATTACCCTGCGTGGCCACACGGTGCCACTCTTGCTCCATGCAGGAAATGCTCTGTGTATTACCCTGCGTGGCCACACGGTGCCACTCTTGCTCCATGCAGGAAATGCTCTGTGCATTACCTTGTGTGGCCAAACGGTGTCACTGTTGCTCCATGCAGGAAATGCTCTGTGTATTACCCTGCGTGGCCACACGGTGTCACTCTTGCTCCATGCAGGAAATGCTCTGTGCATTACCCTGTGTGTCCACACGGTGTCACTGTTGCTCCATGCAGGAAATGCTCTGTGCATTACCCTGTGTGGCCACACGGTGTCACTGTTGCTCCATGCGGGGAAATGCTCTGTGCATTACCCTGTGTGGCCACACAGTGTCACTGTTGCTCCATGCGGGGAAATGCTCTGTGCATTACCCTGTGTGGCCACATGGTGTCACTGTTGCTCCACGGGGGAAATGCTCTGGGCATTACCCTGCGTGGCCACACAGTGTTACTGTTGCTCCATGCGCAAAATGCTCTGGGCATTACTGTGATGGAGTGGGGACTGTCTGTGTGGGGGATGGGAGAGCAGGGGGTGACTTTAGGTGAGGGACAGGACCTAAGCCTGTAACTCGAGCTAGGCAGGGCTGAGAGAGTGAGCACCTTTGACCGGGAAGCTGGACACAGGAAGGGGTCGGCTGGAGGGAGTTAGTTCAGTTTTGGTTTGGAGCTGGGTAGTTGGAATTCAGAGAATCCCAAACTGGGAACTAAGCTTCCTGAACCCCCAGAAGGACTCGACTGACGGGTCCTGGTTGTGCCCAAAAGCCCTGCTGTATCCTTCGTTCCTGTTGGCCAAAACAACCCTCTGTTTTACTGGCTGGCTGAGTCACTGTGTGTCCCTGGAAGAGGGGTGCAGGGCCAGATTCCACCACACTCCATGACACCCCCTAAGCCCCTCTGGGACCCCTGCAGCTTGGACGTAGGTATCTGTGCCCCCCACCAAACCCCTGAGCCCCCCAGGGACCCCTTCAGCCTGGACCTAGATCTCTGTGCCCCCCAGGAACCCCCTAAAACCCCCAGGGACCCCTTCAGCCTGGACATAGGTGGAACCCGTCTGCCAGGCTGAATTGATAGCAGCAAGGACTGGGTTCAATACATAGGGGTCCCTTCCCCATTACGTAATGCAAACCAGATCGAGCCCTCATCCAGTGACATGGGAAAATTTTACATACACACCCCTAGGTGCCTCAAAGAAGGAATACTTCCCCTCTCGCAATCATAGAATCTGGGTATAGCAGAAAATGTTTAATAACGTGAGATAAACAACATAGCATTAAATTTGGAAAACACGTCAACTAGGCCGTGTCCTTTTCTCTGGGCTCTAGAATCTAGCAATCTCCAAATCACCCCAAGACTCCAAAGTACAATACCTCAAATATTTCAAGACTCCAGCAACCCCATAATCACCCACATTCCCGCAGCCCCAGAGTTCAAGAGTCTATCTGCTGGGTTTTCCCCCCTGCCAGGCTGGGTAGAAAGGGGCACCTTACGTGGTCCACTGCTGTCTGCCCTGCCTCTCCGTGGGATTCTGCTTCTACCTTTCCCACAAACTGCTCAGCTCCCTCCACCAGCTGCTCTGCTCCACCAGCCAACCTGTGATCTGCTCCAGCTGTCTCCAAAAACTGCTTAGCTTACTTCACTCCGTGAGCCATTCCAAGTGTTCCACAAACTGCTCTTCTCCATCAGCTGCTCTGCAATATTGTTTCAAACTCCCCCACTGTTTAACACAGCACTTCAATCACTTCAGCTCAGGAACCTGGATCTTCAGTTATTAAAAAATTCAACAACCAGCTCTACTGTTCAACTGTTAAAAGAGAAGAAGATGTAATTGGTGTTTCTGGCTCATCCAAGGAGCTCACTCCCTTGTCTAGTGAGTGTCACTCAACCGATGGTGAGAATCCCTGTCTCAAAGCTGTTTCACAGTTCCTCATCCACACAATCAGGGTGACAACACTCCACATCTCACACCCCAACAACAAATAAACTGGGGATACCATAGCTGCCAAAGTAACCATCCCAGGCTGCCGTGGCCGTGTCACGCACGGTGGGTGTGTCTATGCAAACATGATCAGACCCTGAAATCCTTTTCCACACTTGCCATAATTCACTACCAGATGTGACGGTAGAGTTCATCCTGCTTCTGCTTACATAGGTATCTGTGCCCCCCACAACCCCCTAATCCCACCAGGACCCATCTAGCCTGGATAATGGTATCTGTGCTCTCCACAAACCTCTAAGCTCCCCAGGGAACCCACAAGCCCAGATGTAGGCATCTGTATGCCCCACACACCCCTTAATACCCACAGGAACCTTCCAGACTGTAGGTAGGTATCTGTGACCCCTAGAGCCCCACAAAGTCCCTCGGGACCCCTACAGCATGGATGTTTGTATCTGTGACCGACAAAAACCGCCTAAGCTACCCAGGGCCACCTACCATCAGGATGTAGGTATCTGTTCCCCCCCCCAAACACACCTAATCCCCCCGGAACCCCTCCAGCCTAGATGTAGGTATCTCTGACCCCACGAATCCGCTAAGACATGACAGGACCCCTCCAGCATCGACATAGGTATCTGTGCCCACACAACCCTCCTAAGACCCCCAAAACCCCTCCAGCCTAGACGCAGGTATCTGTGCCCAGCATGAACCCCCTAAGGTCCCTAGGACCCCTCTTGCCTGGATGAATGTATCTGTGCCCCTTACAAACCCCTAAGCCCCCCCCCCAGGATCCCTATAGACCGGACGTAGATATCTGTGCACCCTCACGAACCCACTGATCCTCCCAGCGACCCCTACAGCATGGAAGTAGGTATCTGTACCCCAAAATGCCCCAAAGCAACCCCAGGACCCCTACAGCCTCGATATAGGTATCTGTGCCCCCGCACAACTCCCTAATACCCCCAGAACTCCTCCAGCCAGGACGTAGATATTTGTGACTTCCAGGAACCCCCAAAGCCCTCCCCAGGACTTCTCCAGTCCCTACAGAGGTATCACCAGCCTTCTAAGACCCATAGGGCCCCCACCAGCCTGGTTATAGCTATGTGTACGCCACACAAACCCCCTAAGCTCCCCAGGGCCCCCTCCAACCGGTACGTAGGTATCTGCGCAACCACAAACCCTTAAGTCCCCCAGGGACCCCTCCAGACCATACGTAGGTTTCTGTGACCCTTACCAACTCCTTAAACCCCCAGGGACCACTACAGCCTGGACATATGTATCTATGCTCACCACAACCCCCTAAGCCATCCAGGGACCTCTCCAGGCCTGACGTAGATATTTGTGCCCCTCATGAAGCCCCTAATGCCCACCAGAATGTCTCCAGCCTGGACGTAGCTATCTGTGCCCCCCACGACCCCTAAGCCCCCCAGGTATCTCTACAGCCTCTACATAGGCGTGATGCTCTGTGCATTACCCTGCGTGGCCACATGGAATCACTGTTGCTCCAGCCAGGAAACGCTCTGTGCATTTCCCTGCATGGCCACACAGTGTCACTGTTGCTCCATGCAGGAAATGTTCTGGGCATTAACCAGTGTGGCCACACGGTGCTGTGATGGAGTAGGGACTGTCTGTGTGGGGGATGGGAGAGCAGGGGGTGACTTTAGGACCGGACACGTGCTCAGCCTGTAACCTGAGCTAGGCGGGGGGAGGGGTCAGCACCTTTGCCCGGGAAGCTGGACACAGGAAATGGCCAGCTGGAGGGAGTTGGGTTAGTTCAGTTTCGGTTTTGGTCTGGGTGGTTGGAATTCAGGGATTCCCAAACTGGGAACTAAGTTTCCTGAACCCCTAGAAGGACTTGATTGTGGGGTCCTGCTTGTGCCTCCAAGCTCTGCTGTATCCTTCGCTCCTGTTGTCCAATAAACCTTCTGTTTTACTGGCTGGCTGAGAGCCACTGTGAGTCCCAGGAAGAGGGGTGCAGGACCGGACTCCCCCACACTCCGTGACAGACCCTAAGCCCCTCCGAGACCCCTGCAGCCTGGACGTAGGTATCTGTGCCTCCCACCAAATACCTAAGACACTCAGAGATCCCTCCAGCCTGAACTTATGTATCTGTGGCCCCACAAACCCCCTAAGCCCCCGAGGGACCTATACAGCCAGAACATTGGTATCTTTACCCCATATAGACTCCATAAGCCCCTTGCGACACTCCAGTGTGCACGTAGGTATATGTGCCCCTCAGAAACCCTCTAAGCCCCCAGGAACCCCTACAGCCTGGACATAGGTATTTCCACTCCCACAACCCCCCTAACCCTCCCCTCCTGGGACATCTACAATCTGGACGTAGATATCTGTGCCCCTCACAAAACCTCTAACCCCCCCTGGGAACGATACAGCCTGGACATACGTATCTGTGCCCACTCGAACCCCTAAAACCCACTGGTACCCCTACAGCCTGGACATAGGTGTCTTTGGCCCCCACAAATCTCCTAAGACTCCCAGGATGCCTCCAGCCTGGACGTAGGTATCTTTGCCCCCCACTAACCCCCTAAGCCCCCCTGGTAACCCTACAGCCTGGATGTAGGAATATGTGCCCCCCATGAACCCTCTAAGCCCCCATGGGACCCCTAGAGCATGGAGATTAGTATCTGTGTCCCCCCCAAACTCTCTAAGCCCCCCAGGGATGGCTATGGCCTGGACATAGGTATCTGTGCACCCCAAGGCCCCTAAGATCCCCCGGACCTCTGCAGCCTGGCTGTAGGTGTGACGGTGCTGCCCGTGGGAGCCAGCTCAGCTCACTCAATCAGAGTGAATTGCCAACAAAACAGGGCAGACAAATCCCAAACGCTGCTGGTTATTTCGATACTTAGATTTACCAAGCCAGCACAAAACAGCTTCTGTAGTATCTCACTGGTTACTTAGAAGTTTAAACCACGCAGTTTCCTTAAAGTACCCAGCCTCAGGCCTCCGTCCAGACACACCTGTTAGATATGATGATGATTCCTGAAAATCTTATTTCATCATATAAAAGAAAAGATACTTCCGATCCCAAAGGATCAGCCACATAACCAGGTTCAATTATAACTTAGATTTTACCTAAAATACACGCTATAGCCAATTCTTATTAACTAAGCTAAAATTTATTAGAAAAGAAAAGAGAGAGAGTGAGTGTTGGTTAAAAGATTAATAGACATATAGACTTGAATTCAATTTTTGAGGTTCAGATACAAAGTAGAGATGAGCTTGTAGTTGCCAAAAGTCCTTTTAGAAATTGTCCATAGGTTATAATCCAATGTCCATATTCAGGGTGGCTCCAGTCAATGACTGGGGATCTCAATCCTTGTGGCTTAAGGTTTCCCCCTCTTGAAACCCAAAGCAGATCTGAGATGAAGAAGGATCGTGTCCCAGGTTCTTAAACATTTCCAGCAGCCTTTCAGCCTGAGAAAACAATAGGCTTAACTCTTCTTCCAAACATCCTGGCAATTAGTACATCCATCAAACAGTTCAGATACAGATTACCACAACCTTCAAAGAGACACAGAATATAATACTATTTCACTCAAGTATCATCATAAATGTTAATATTCTTTTTTTGCTCTTTGAATTAAAACTATAGCAATAGACAAGACTTGTTTGCTGACATCACAAGACCTGAGCAAACACCTCCCCTTCTACCTCTAACACTGCAGACTTGCATTTCAATGCTCTGTTCATTTACATATCTTGTTAACCAGTTTTTAAGGTTCACCCACGGGTCAGGTCAGTCGGAGAGGTGAGTTAATTAACTCTTTCTGGCCCTGTCACCTTTCAATGAGATATTAGATTATACTTATAATGTCACAGTCACGGTGAGTTGACTGCTGCAGCTCCCCGTAGACTCTGCCTGCGCCTCTCACCGAGCTGGAGTACAGCAGGCGAGGGGAGAGCACTCAATGTATTGCATCTACACTAGACGCGATATATCAACCCCCGCTGGATCGATCGCTGCCCACCGATTCGGCAGGTGGTATAGACATACCCCGAGTATCTGGTGATCGGAGCTGGACCCCCGAGGGGGACACATTGAAGGAACTCAGGGGTTAAGGTGCCTCTATTGTCAACTGTCAGGGCTGCTGTGGCTCAGAGGAGGGTGCTTGACTGCCTGGCAGGCTTAGGTGCCGCAAGCCTTGGAGGTGGGAGAAGTGAAGCGGCCATGGCGTGCTCGGGGTGCTCGTGCTCAGAGCAGGGGTGAGCTCGGGCGAGGGGGGTGCCACAGGGCAGAGCAGGAGAGTTGCCACAAGAGGGGAGCCTCAGGGTGGAGGGGGGAGCTGCCACGGGTGGGGCGCCTCAGGGCAGAGGTGCGGGGGGGGAGGGTGCAAGGTGGAAGTTTCGCCTAGGGCATGAAACTTCCTTGCACCGGCCCTGCCCCACGCCCTGCCTGCAGCCAGCCCTGCAACCCCTGCCCTGCCCTGCCGGCAGTCAGCCTCTGTCTCCAGCCAGCCCTACACCTTCTGCTTTGCCTGCACCAGCCGCATCCTCCCTGCCCTGTCTCCAGCCAACCCCTGATGCACCCCCCTGCCTGAAGCCAGCCAGCCCCGCAGCCCTTGCCCTGCCTGAAGCCAGACCCTACCTCCAGCCAACCCCACATCCACTGGTGCCCTGCACTTCCCAGGGCAGTAACCCTGCACATCTGCTTCAATGAGGGGGGCAGGGAGCAGCTGGGACCCACACATGTGCACATCCTAGGGTGACCAGACAGCAAGTGAGAAAAATCGGGACGGCGTGGGGGGTAATAGGATCCTAGATAAGAAAAAGACCCCAAAATTCGGACTGTCCCTATAAAATTGGGACATCTGGTCAGGACGCCCCCAGGACTCCTGAGTTCCATTGCTGGGTTTCCTATTGGTTCCTCTGCTGGTTGTTTTCCTTTGCCTGGGGACTTTGGGCAAGTTGCTCCCCACTCTCGGGCTCTGTCCCCAGCAGTCAAATGGGGATTTCATACTTTCCCGCTATTGGAAAGTGCTGGGAGAATCCCCCAGCAAAAGCTGCTCTGACAGTGCTAAGCAGCATCTGACCAATCAAGGTCGGAGCTCACTGCCCAGAAGGAGTGCTTGGCTCTGGGGTTTCACTTCAGCCCAGTGCAGAGAGCGAGCCCTAACCATGGAGTTTGGCTCAAGAAGACCAAGTCTCCAATTTGTTAAGGGTGTTTTGAATTTCAATCCTGTGCTCCAAAGTGCTTGGTGTCAGTTGTAAACTTTAGGAGCATGCTCTCCACTCCATTTTCCAAATCATTCATAAAAATATAGAATAGTACCTGACACCGGACTGATCCCTGCCAGACCCACTAGATTCACCCTCCCCGTTGAGCAGCTAAACATGGAGAAGGGCTCCTGGAGTCTCGGCTTTGAAGCAGCTCTGCACCCACATTACACTGATTGCAGCTGGACTACATTTCCCTCGTTTGCTTCTGAGAATGTCCTACGGGACTGTGTCAAAAGCCTTAGTAACACCAAGCTAGATCCCATCTAGTGTTTACTCACCTCTACCAGGCCCAGAACCCTGCCAAAGAAGGAAAGAGGATTGGTTTGGAATGATTTGTTCTTGACAATTCCACGCTCACTAGTCATAAGAACCAAATCATCCTGTAGGTGCTGCTGACAAACTGAGTGTTTAAGAATGTATTGCAGGATCTCTCCAGCTATGGCAGTCAGGCTAGCTAGTCTGTAAGTCCCAGAGGTCTTTTTGTTCCCCTTTGAAAGATAGGTCCTGTCTTGTTCATGGATGGGAAGATGTTCTTTTTCAGGGGTCTCAGACGAGAACTGGGGCACAACACCTGGTTTGTTAAGGCCACAAAAACGGAGGCAGGAACCTCTTCTCTGCTGCTGGCAAAGAACCACAGGTACCTAAAAGATAGGGACTCACATCTTTGAATGGGCTTTAAAAAGGCAGTGGTTAATAAGTTTGGCCCCGACCATTTCTTGTTTCCACAGACAAGACATTTTAGCAAACTTTAGAATTCCTTGGTGCTAAACACTGTGAAACTCCCCTTTCTCCTTCACAGAGGGCTTTAACGCCCCTTATCTCACTTGGGCTCTAAACTGCCCATAGTTTGAGAACTGTTCTTGTTCTGATTGGACAGATGGGAGAAGGGAAGTGACCTACCCAAGGCCTACACAACAAGGCGATGGCAGAGCCAGAAAGAGAAGCAACCAGTTCTGACTCCTGTTCTCACAGATGAAAACACCCCAGAGCCCAGGAATCGAGATGGTGGGAAAATTTCATTCAAACCGTTTCTCTCTGAAAATCCCATTTAGACTAAACCAGTTTGTTTCTCAAAATCATAACAAGTGGGATGAAAGATTTTTGCAAAAATATTTTGTTGCAAAACAAAAGCATCTCCTCTTTGTCAGAGTGTGTTAAATTGTCTCCTCGCACACAAAGAGGAGACACTTACATCTAAACCATTAGATAAGATGCTTCAATCTCAGCTAAGTCGTTGCTACTATTAACAATTTCAAAATAAAAAAATACAAATAAAATAGACTATTTCAGCTAATCTATTATGTCATAATCTGCTCTGAGTAAACATGATGGGAAACTTCATATTATGCACTACTTCTAGTGACACTCCCAAATGGATCCGCATCCTTCACCCACCATGAGGTAGGTAAGAGCGGATCATTATTATCCCTACTTGAAAGAGGGAGAAGCTAAGGCTGAGAAAGGAGAATTGACTTGTCTTAGGTCACACAGCCCGTCAGAGGCAGTGTTGGGAATAGGACCCAAGAGCCCTGATTTTCAAACAAACCATCGGATCTTGAATTTCAGACATTGAATGACCTGAATACTGTGCTCTCAGATGAGCTCCAGACCAACAACAGTGACAGTAATTATTCAGCAAGCATTTGAGGAGAACTGCAATGTTAGAGGGAATCATCAACTGCTCAGAGACAATTAATGCAGAGAAGCAGCAAAATTAATCAAAGATAGAACTGGTTCTGACTTATTTACTTGATCTTAAAAGAGAACAACAAGGACCTGAGTCTCCTCCCTGTCAATATCCCCCTGCTCAACCAATCAGGGTAGAGACTGAGGACGGGAGGCTGAGGGTTCTCACCAGAGAGCCCAAAGGATGGCCCAGGTCACCGGTGGGGATCACTGCCCGAGCACTATTTCAGTCCAACATTTTTGGGTGGACCTTCCATAGTGGGAGCTGCAGAGGACTTCCCTGCAACACACACACACACACACACCTCCGTCCTGTTGTTGGGAAGGGAACAGGAGAAAGGACAAAAGAAGCAAGAGAAGAAGAGGAGGGAGGGATGGAGGAAGAGGTGAAACAAAAAGGACAAAACCTAATGTCCCCAGCGATTCTAAGGGACAAAATCCCATGTGCGCAATAAAATTCTGCCTCCTTAAGCTCGTGTTTTCCATGCCTAGAATTCACTTGTCACCAGATAGATCAGACTGAACAGGTTTCAAACCTCCAGGAGGCTCTTACCTTCTAAACAGGGACGGCTGTTTTCTAGTAAAATCGCTACAAGGGAAGGAGGAAACTCGAAAGAGGTTCCTCCTGGCGCTCACGTCCATGACCCCAAATAATCTCTCAGTCCTCAAAGAGAGACCTGGAGAAGGAAACGTGCTGAAGCAAAGCCACAGAGGTCTCTGAGGTTTCCCTGGCCCCTCGCCCCTGTCCTGCCTGGCTGATGTCAGCATCTCTCTGTGAGGTCACCACCTCCCCACCACCTTTGACCAATAGTCTGAGGTCCTGCAAAAGGCCTTTGTGATGTCACTGCCACACCCCTCCCTTGCTGGGCTAATGTCCTGCCCCTGGCCTGGACCTTTGGAGGTTTGAGCTACTCCCTGTGGATCACCCTACTCAAGGAGCGTTCGTTCTAGGCAGCAAGCCGGCTAGACAGGAAAACATCAGACGCTGCTCCCAATGCTACACTCAGTTTTTCAGAAATTAGTCGACTTCATGGTCAGAAGAAACCATTAGAGCGTCTAACCTGCATATCACAGGCCTCCTGTATGACATAACAGCTACTTTTGGGGCAAACATATTCCAGAAAGGCATCTAGTCTTCATTAAATGACATCAGGAGATGGTGAATCCACCACTTTCCTTGGTAGCTTGCTCCTGTGGTGAATCATCCTCGCTGTTGACTATTGTGCCTCATTTGTAATACTGGTGACTTTGAGTGCCTGGTATTGAGTGACGATATTGATAGAATAGGCATCACAGAAACCCTTGCACCCCCTCCTGCACCCACATGGGGAGACTGACCTGTGTGCATGGAGCAGCTGGCATTGCTGCCCCCCACTCCTCCCTGGAACGCTGCTCATCTGGGCACCCCTAGGGGCTGTGGGGGCAAGAAGTGAGATCATCCGAGCTCCCTGCATCCAGGTCACTTTCCTCAGCCGGGCTGCATAGCGGGAGGGCAGAGAGCAGCAGCTTCTGATGCTCCCCTCACAGCACAGCCCAAGTGGGAAAAGTGACCAGGACGCATGGAGCACATAGGGTTGCTCCTTACTCCCCTCAAACCTCTATGGACCCATGGAGGAGCATTGGGGCAGGGGAGAGCAGTGAGCACCTTTGCACTGACACACGGTGCCCTTTGACCCCTGGAGCCCTGGGCGGCTATTGGGGGGCACCACCCCTAAGGCCGGCCAGGCTCCCCAGAACGAGCAGCAGAAAACACAGAGACTGGCCACACACTGAGCAGTGGTAGCCTGGGCGGCTCGTAATGGAGGCTCAGGGGGGAGGGGTGTCATAACATTTTTTCCCAGATTTGGACCTTAGCGTCCAAAATATGGGTGTTAGCATGAAAACCTCCAAGCTCAGTTACCAGCTTGGACCTGGTAAAGCTGCCACCAGCCAGGGATTTATACAGTGCCTGGCTCACTGTGGTCTCCCCAAAACCTTCCCCGGGGGACCCCCAGACTCAGATGCCTTGAGTCTCACAACAAAGGGGAATAAACCATTTCCCTTCCCCCTCCTCCCCTCCAGGTATTCCCTCCCTGGGTTCCTGGAGAGATATACAGAAGCAAGCTCCGTGAATCTAAACAGAGGGACTCCCCCCTCCCTGTTTCCAGTCCTGGAAATAGAAGTACCAAGATAGCTAATCTCTCTTCCCCCTTACCCAGAGGGTATGCAAAGTCAGGCTAGTAAATCTAACACAACGAGATTTTCCCCCTGACTTCTTCCTCCCACCAATTCCCTGGTGAGCTGCAGACTCAATTCCCTGGAGTCCCCACTAAAGAAAAAATCCAACAGGTCTTAAAAAGAAAGCTTTATATAAAAAGAAAGAAAAGGACATAAAAATGGTCTCTCTGTATTAAGGTGACAAATACAGGGTTATTTGCTTAAAAGAAAAAAAATGAATAAACAGCCTTATCCAAAAAGAATACAATTTAAACATTCCAGCAACTACACACATGTAAATACAAAAAAAAACAATATACACTTATTGTCTTATTATCTTTGTACTTACAACTTGGAAACAGAAGATTAGAAAGGCAGGAGATAGAAAAATCACTCTCATAGCCGAGAGGCCACAGACACAAGACAAAGAACAAAGAACTCACACACAAACTTCCCTCCACCCAGATTTGAAAAAGTCTTGTTTCCTGATTGGTCCTCTGGTCAGGTGTTTTAGGTTACTGGTGTTACCCCTTTATAGGTAAAAGAACATTAACCCTTAGCTATCTGTTTATGACAAGGGGGCTCAGCCTCCCCAAACCTTGCACTGCCAAGGGGACAGTGGGGCCCATGATCAGGGGCCCTGGCCAAGTTAGGTCCCCCTGGAAAAGTCTCCCCTATGTCAGCCCCAGGGCTGGAGGAGCTCCCACTCCCTGCTACAGCCTGGGGGCTGCAGCAGGGGCACAGAGCTTCTCTGGTCTCAGGGCCACAGCGGGGCAGGGGTAAAGGAGTGATAGGGTGGGGCTGGTGGGGGAAGGGGTGGAACAGAAGTGACAGTGGATGGGGCCATGGGTGGAAGGGGGTAGAGCCACAGACAGAAGGTAGGGGCATGGTTCTGGTGCTGGGGCCCCCACACTTGTTCTGCCTTTCCCGGGGGTTTGGCATCACTAGCCCCGGCTTAGCGAGTAGGGTTCAGTGGTCCCCATAATGTGGGGTGCGACTCCTAGGGGGACACAGAGGAACATTCATGGGGGCACCTCAGGACCTGAGCCAGCCCACATAGAGGGCAGGGAGGGAGCACCACTCTGCCACAGCTCTTCCCCAACCCCACCCTCAGCCTGAGACTCTGGCTCCCAGCCCGGCGTCGACCCCTTTACCCCTGTCCGCACCCCTCTCCCCACCAAGCAACAGCCCCACTCCTCCCAGCCCCGGTTCTTGACCGTGGCTTCCGAGAGGCCACAGCCATGGCTAAGAGGGCACAATGTGAAATGTTTGGGAACCACTGGTTTAGGGTGACATCCTCAGTCACTTCTCTGCAGTCCAGTAAAAGCTATTCCTCACTCACCTACCCCTCCATCAGGACGGACTAGGTATGTTCTGCTGCCCTTCACTCATACAGGAAGGAGAATAACATTTCATTCCACTCAATCCTAAAGTGATTTGTAACCCAAGACCATCCCAAACTGGTCATTTTGGGGAAGCGGCCCCATCATGCTGCATAGCTAGGCAGAGTAGGGGTGTCTATGCAAACACGGTCTGTTCCTGAAGTCTTTCCCCAGCTCCTCACTAGGTGAGAGAGGGGAGCTCATTCAGACCCTGCTTACGCTTAGTATTTAAAAACTCCTTAGTGTCCCTATCTCTGCCGGCCTTAGATTTCTCCTCCTGTCCGTTTTTTGACAGCTCAGATGAGGTGACCGAGTGGTTAAGGTGATGGACTGCTACCTCATTATGCTCTGCCTGCATGGGTTCAAATCCCATTCTCATCAGAGGCATTTAGTCTTTACCCTCCTTTATAGACAACCATCTCCCCCTTTGGTACAATAACAGATCAAACAATGTTGCTTGTGTTACCCAAAATTGGGTCAGTTAGTAAGCTTAGAGAGGACTAATAATGCCCCTCCCCCCCAGAGTTTGACAGAGAGCAGCACATTTATTAGCCTGATAGCTAAGCTCAAAAGAATGGATGGGGGAGGGTGTCACACTCATACTCACGCTCCCAGGACAGGCCTGGCAGTGGAGATGTCAGGATCCTTTAAGGTAAGTGTCCCACAGCGCAGCGATGGACGGTGCGATGAAGATCAGTCTCCCTGAGGTGCAATAGAATGTAACACAGCGAACCACTGGCCAGATGGGCCGGGTGAAGGGCATTCACTGGAGGTACAAAGGAGAGTGGGAAAGCCACTTCACAGGCATTCAAAGAGGGAAAGGACACAAGCTGGGGGAGTTTAACAGACCTTTTGAGCATACAGGTTATACAGAGCATACAGATCACTGCTGCTCCTACAACATGATAAGTTCTCAAGCAGCATGTTTCTTACTTTGCCCATCTGTCAATTTTGATGATTATTGATGGAAATATTTTGCCATTGGGTTGTATGTTTACACAGAAATTGACATTTACCAACAAATACACAATTCTTCCAAGCCTGCCTAGTCTGCAGTTGATGGGTTTAGACGGACACATTCACTCTTCCAGGTCCCCATTCCAGGCCTGTGCTCTCCAGGTTGTCAACTTCCCGCACTGCTGGGATCCTTCCCTCATCTCCCCACAAACCACTGCCCCACCCCCACTTCTGGGGTCCCCTCCCTACACTGTCTAACTCCACTGCTGGCAGGATCCCTTCCTGTTCCTTTCATTTCCTGCCTCCACTCTGGGCAAAAGCTCTGCACTCTTCCCACACCAGAAGTTGAACCCAAGCCATCTGGGTGAAAACCAGGAATCCTGACCACTAGCCCATATGGGACTATTGTTGCATCTGACGAAGTGGGTATTCACCCACGACAGCTCATGCTCCAATACGTCTGTTAGTCTAGAAGGTGCCACCAGATTCTTGGCTGCTATTATTACTACAACTCAGGCCTTGGCTACACTGGAGAGTTACAGTGCAGGTGGTGGCTTTACAGCGCTGTAACTTACTCCCCGTCCACACTGGCAAGGCACATACAGCGCTGTATCTCCCTGGCTACAGTGCTGCATGTGCTCCACCTCGACGAGAGGAATAAAGAGAACAGAGCTGGTGATGCAGCGCTGGGGTGCCAGTGTAAACAGTGATTAATCTTACTACGCTGTCACTGACCTCCGGAACCTTCCCATAATGCTTTTAAGTAGAGATAACGCTCTTTGTTTTGGTGTGATGCCTCTGTTTGTTTTGGTGTGAGCTCAAGGCTCCCGGAGCTGCTGATCTAAAAACCAAACACAGTTACTGTTTGCAGTGAATGAGCAGAGGCAGGGGGATCCCTTTGGAACACCCACAGCTGGTGTTTGCTTGAGGAGAGAAGCAGTCGGGTGGGCACGGGGGGGTGGGGTCTGTTTTGGATCAGCGGCTTATCTGGTCTGTGAGGAAAAAAACAAAGGTGGCTATTTGCATTTAGTGAATGAGAGAGGGGTGGGGGAGGAGGCTTGAACTTGCCAGGCAGGGAGCTGACACAGTGTCAGCTCCAAAAATCCACTCGCTCTGTCTCCCCCACGCTCCGTGTCACACTCCACCCCACCCTCCTCTTTTGAAAAGCACATTGCAGCCACTTGAATGCTGGGATAGCTGCCCATAATGCACCACTCCCAACAGCGCTGCAAATGTGGCCATGACAGAGTGCTGGTAGCTGTCAGTGTGTCCACACTGCAGCGCTTTCCCTAAACAGCTGTAGGAAGACAGCTTTAACTCCCAGCGCTGGACAGCTGCAAGTGTAGCCAAACCCTCTCTAAGCCGACCCCTTATGAGAACAGCAGGCACTAGCATGACTAGATGTCCCGATTTTTGGGACTTTTTCTTATATAGGTGCCTATTAACCCCACCCCCATCCCAATTTTTCACATTTGCTGTCGGATCACCCTAGCAGGGGTTGCACACAGGGCTGCATTAACCTTCAGGTGCTGAGGTTTCCCTCTCTCCATTCCCAGAGCCTGTGATCAGGAAACAGACATCAAGGCTCCCAGGTGCTGCACAGACCATGACTGAGATCAGACCCCATATTATGCAAGGTGCTGTACAAACCCTGGCCAACACTGAGACACCCAGGAGGTTCCCCTCAATTTCCCTGAGCCTCTGCTGCCCAACTTCTTCTGAATCCCTCTGGCTCACCCTCCCCCCGCCCACAAAAAACCCACCTTTCCAAACAGTCCTTCTTTCCTTGCCCCCTGATTCTGGTTTCACACCCTGGGACCATCTCCTCTCTGTCTCTCCCCCTCCAGGTGAAGCAGAGATGGAGGCAACTTCAGCCACTGGAGTCAGCCTCAGCGAGCACTGCAGCCAGCCCCGGGGGAGGGGGGGTGTTTGCAGACACAGGAAGGGAGCAGGGGGTGCTGGGAAGAAGGCGGCAGGAGAACAAAGCTCAGAGACCCAACATGGGGAAATTCCAGCGGGCGGGGCTCTGACACATCCCAGGTGCGGCAGCTCCTGGGGGCGGGGCTCTGGCTCAGCTCGGGGGCGGGGCAGCTCCTCGGGGCGTGGCTCCAGCACAGAGCAGGGGCGGAGCAGCTCCTGGGGGCGGGGCTCTGGCACAGCCCATGGGCAGGGCAGCTCCTGGGGGTGGGGCTCTGGCACAGCCCGGAGGCGGGGCAGCTCCTGGGGGCGGGGCTCTGGCTCAACTCAGGGGCGGGGCAGCTCCTGGGGGCGGGGCTCTGACACAACCCAGGTGTGGGCAGCTCCTGGGGGCGGGGCTCTGGCTCAGCTCAGGGGCGGGGCAGCTCCTGGGGGCGGGGCTCAGGCACAGCCCGGAGGCGGGAAAGCTCCTGGGGGCGGGGCTCTGGCTCAGCTCAGGGGCGGGGCAGCTCTTGGGGGCGGGGCTCTGGCACATTATGACGCGGAGCCCGTGCTGAACAGCTGCTTCCTGGTTCTCCACGTGCTGCCAGCAGCGCTGGAGCTGCCCGAGCTGGAGCAGAGCCGCTATTCTCAGCTGCAGCCAGGATCTGCCCCCGGCCCCGCTGGGATGGGGGGGGCCGGGGCCCGGCCGTCGTGTAGGGGGGAGGGGCGGACCCCGGGCCCGGAGGGTTGGGGCGGTGTATTAAATCACTCCCCATACCAATGTGCTACTCCCGGGCACTGCGCATGCCCAGTAACAGCCGCTGAAGCCGCTGCCCTTCCCCCTGCCTGGACCAGCCGTAACGTTCCGCCGGGCGCTGGGGGCGGGGCTGGAGCGGGGCGGGGGAGTAACAGGGAGCGTGGGAGGGGCGGGCGCAGAGCAGGAAATTGATGGGCGGGGGGGGGGTCAGGCAGCTGGAGGCAGGGTTCGTGGGGCGCTAAAGGGCACAATCCGGGCTGGGGGGAGGAGCAGGAGTTGAGCTCAGGGGGAGGCGCTGGCAGAGCCCCCCCTTTGGTGTGAGGGCGGAGATGTCGAGGGGGGAGGAGAAGCCGGAGTTGCAGGGGGGGGAAGTCACTGGGGGGGTAGATCTGTCTCTGTGCAGCCAGGACATTCCTGGGGTGGGAGGGAGGTGAGTTAATTGGATCCTGTCCCTGTTTTTGCCACTTCCTCCCACACACACATTCTCTCAAGATTTCCCCTTTTCTCTCTCATTATCACACGTGGCTATAAAATCCAGGGAGATTCTCCTCCCCCCCCCCCAATAATCAGCTCTCTAATTGCCTCTGATTTTCCCTTTTCTCTCCATACTTCTCAAATGTCAATTTAAAATCTCTCCGATGGGGGGTGGATTTTCCCAACCATTTTATCTGCAGCGATTAGTCCTTGTTTGGGTGGGAAATTGTTGCCCTGGGTCATTCCCCAGAACATGGCTCCCCCTGGAGTGGGGATGGGATGAGGTTCCCGTTCTCTGCCTATGAGTCTATAACCCGTGCGGGCCCTGACCCCAGCTCCAGGGGCCCCACCCGTGGTGGCCCTGACCCCAGCTTCAGGGTCCCAACCAATGCGGGGCCTGACTCCTGCTCCAGGGGCCCAACCCGTGGGGGCCCTGACCCCAGCTCCAGGGGCCCCACCAGTGCAGGCCCTGACCCCAGCTCCAGGGGCCCAACCCGTATTGGTTCTGACCCCAGCTCCAGGGGCCCAACCCGTAGGCGTCCTGACCCCAGCTCCAGGGCCCAAATCCGTGGATGCCCTGTCCGCAGCAACAGGGGCCCAATCCGTGCGGGCCCTGACCGCAGCTTCAGGGGCCCAACCCGTGTTGGCCCTGACCCCAGCTCCAGGGGCGCCACCCGTGGTGGCCCTGACCCCAGCTCCAGGGGCCCAACCCGTGTTGGCCCTGACCCCAGCTCCAGGGGCGCCACCCGTGGTGGCCCTGACCCCAGCTCCAGGGGCCCAACCCGTGCAGGCCCTGACCCCAGCTCCAGGGTACCAACCCGTGCGAGCCATGACCCCAGCTCCAGGCGCCGAACTCGTGGGGGCCCTCACCCCAGCCTCAAGGGCCCCACGCGTGTTGGCCCTGACCCCAGCTCCAGGGGCCCCATCCGTGTTGGCCCTGATCCCAGCTCCAGGGGCCCAACCTTGGGGGCCCTGACCCCAGCTCCAGGGGCCCGACCAGTGCAGGCCCTGACCCCAGCTCCAGGAGCCCAACCTGTGTTGGTTCTGACCCCACCTCCTGGGGCCCAACCCGTAGGTGCCCTGACCCCAGCTCCAGGGCCCAAACCCGTCGGGGCTCTGTCCGCAGATACAGGGGCCCAATCCATGCGGGCCCTGAGCGCAGCTTCAGGGGCCCAACCCGTGGAGGTTCTGACTCCAGCTCTATGTGCCCAACCCCTCCGGGCCCTGACTACAGCTCCAGGGGCCCAACCCGTGGGCGCCCTAACCCCAGCTGCAGTTGCCCAAGCCGTGGGGGCCCTGACCCCATCTGCAGAGGTCCAACCCGTTCGTGCCCTGACACCAGCTCCACGGGCCTAACCCGTGCGTCCTCTAACCCCAGATCCAGGGGCCCAACCCGTGGGGGCCCTGACCCCAGCTCCAGGGTCCCAACCCGTGCGGAGCCTAACCCCAGTTCCAGAGGCCCAACCTGTGCGGGCCCTCAGCCTAGCTCCCGGGGCCCAAACCTTGTGGGCCCTGACTCCAGCTCCAGGGGGAAAAACCCGTGGGGGCCCTGACCCTAGCTCCAGGGGCCCAACCCGTGGGGGCCCTGAACCCAGCTCCAGGGGCCCAACCGTGCGGGCCCTGACCCAGCTCCAGGGGCCCCACCAGTGGGGCCCCAGCTCCAGGGCCCTAACCCATGGAGGCCCTGACCCCTGCTCTAGGGGCTCAACCCGTGTTGGCCCTGACCCCAGGTCCAGGGACCCACCCGTGCAGGCCCTGACCCCAGCTCCACGGTACTAACCCGTGCGGGCCATGACCCCAGTTCCAGGCGCCAAACTCGTGGGGGTCCTCACCCCAGCCTCAAGGGCCAAACCCGTGGGGGACCTGACCCCAGCTCCAAAGGCCACAACCGTGGGGGCCCTGACCCGAGCTCCAGGGGCCCAACCCTTGCCGTCCGTGACCCCAGCTCCAGGGGCCCCATCCGTGTTGGCCCTGACCCCAGCTCCAGGGGCCCCATCCGTGTTGGCCCTGACCCCAGCTCCAAGGGCCTAACCCGTGGGGACCCTGACCCCAGCTCCAGTGGGCCCACCCGTGTTGGCCCTGACCCCAGCTCCAGCGGCGCAACCTTGGGAGCCCTGCCCCAGCTCTGGGGGCCCAACCCGTGCGAGCCCTGACCCCAGCTCCATGGGCGCCACCCTTAGGGGCCCTGACCCCAGATCCAGGGGCCCAACCTATGCGTGCCCTGACCCCAACTCCTGCGGCCCCACCCATGCGGACCCTGCCCCCTGCTACAGGGCCCCAACCCGTGCAGGCCCTGACCCCAGCTCCAGGGGCCGAACACGTGGGGGACCTGATCCCAGCTCCAGGGGCCCCACCCGTGGGGCCCTGACCCCAGCTCCAGGAGCCCCAATCGTGCGAATCCTGAACCCAGCTCCAGGGGCCCAACCTGTGGAGGCCCTGACCACAGCTCCAGGGGCCCAGCCCGTTTTGGCCCTAACTCCCCAGCTCCAGGCGTCGAACTCGTGTGGGCCCTGACCGCAGCTCCAGTGGCCCAACCCATGCAGGCCCTAACTCGAGCTCCAGAGGTCCCACCCGTGTGGGCCCTGACCCCAGATCCAGGCGCCGAAGTCGTGAGGGCTCTGACCCCAACCTCAAGGGCCCAACCCGTGGGGGCCCTGACCCCAGCTCCAGGGGTCCAACCCATTCGGGCCCTAACCCCAGTGCCAGGGGCCCAAAAAGTGCCGGCCCTGACCCCAGCTCCAAGGGCCCAACACATGGGGGACCTGATCCCAGCTCCAGGGGCCCCACCCGTGGGACCCTGACCCCAGCTCCAGGAGCCCCAATCGTGCGGATCATGAAAACAGCTCCAGGGGCCCAACCCATGGGGACCCTGACCCCATCTCCAGGGGCCCAACCCGTGGGGCCCTGACCCCAACTGCATGGGCCCCACCCATAGTGAACTTGACCCCAGGTCTAGGGGCCCAACATATGCGGGTCCTGACCCCAGCTCCTGCGACCTAACCCATGGGGGCCCTAACCCCAGCTCTAGAGGCCCCACCGGTGCGGGCCCTGACCCCAGCTCCAGAGGCCCCACCAGTGGGGGCTCTGACCCCTGCTCCAGGGGCCCAACCCGTGTGGGCCCTGACCCCAGTCCAAGGGCCCAACCCGTGTGGATCCTGATGCCAGCACCAGAGGCCCAACCCGTGGGGGCCCTAACCACAGCTAGAGTTGCCCAACCCATGGGGGCCCTGACCCGAGCTCCAGGGGCCCAACCCGTGCGGGCCCTGACCCCAGCTCCAGGGACCCAAACCGTGTGGGTCCTGACCCCAACTCCAGGGGCTCAACCTGTGGGGTCCCTTACCCCAGCTTTAGAGGCCCAACCCGTGGGGGCCCTTACCCCAGCTCGAGGGGCCCAACCCATGGGGGCCATGACACCAGCTCCAGGGGCACAACCCGTGGGACCCTGACCCCAGCTACAGGAGCCCCAATTGTGCGGATTATGAAAACAGCTCCAGGGGCCCAACCCATGGGGAACCTGACCCCATCTCCAGGGGCCCAACCCGTGGGGCCCTGACCCCAGCTCCAGGGCCCAACCTGTGTGGGCTCTGACCCCAGCTCCAGGGACCCCACCCGTGCGGGTCCTGACCCCTGCTCCAGAGGTCCCACCCGTGCGGACCCTTACCCCAGCCACAGGGGCCCAACCCGTGCGGGCCCTGACCCCTGCTCAAGGTGCCGAACTCATGGGGGCCCTGACCCCAGCCTCAAGGGTCCAATCCGTGGGGGACCTTACCCCACCTCCAGGGGCCAGAACCGTGAGGGCCCTGACCCCAGGTCCAGGGGCTCATCCCGTGCGGGCCGTGACCCCATCTGCAGGGGCCCCAACCGTGTTGGCCCTTATCCCAGCTCCAGGGTCCCAATGTGTGCGGGCCCTGACCATAGATCCAGGGGCCCAACCCGTACGCGCCCTGACCCCAGCTCCAGGGCTCAAACCCGTGGGGGCCCTCACCCAAGCTCCAGGGGCCCAACCCTTGTGGGACCTGACCACAGCTGCAAAGGCCCAACCTGTGCGTGCCCTGACCCCAGTTCCATGCGCCGAACTGGTGGGGGCCCTCACCCCAGCCTCAAGGCCCCAACCCGTGCAGGCCGTGACCCCAGCTCCAGGTGCCCATCCCGTGCAGGCCCTGTCCCCAGCTCCAGAAATCTAACCCGTTGGGGCCCTGACCCCAGCTCCAGGGGCCCAACTCGTGTCGATCCTGACCCCAGCTCCAGGGGCTCCAACCGTAGGGGCCATGACCTCAGCTCCAGGGGCCCAAACTTTGCGGTCCCTGACCCCAGTTCCAGGGCCCCCACGGGTGGGGGCCCAGATTCAACTCCAGGGTCCCCATCCGTGGGGGCCCTGACCCTAGCTCCAGTGGCCCCACCCATGGGTGCCCTAACCCAGCTCCAGGGGCCCAGCCCGTGTGGTCAGTGACCCCAGCTCCATAGACCCCACCTGTAGTGGTCCTGACCCCAGCTCCAGGGGCCCCACCCGTGTTGGCCCTGACCCCAGCTCCAGGGGCACAACCTGTGGGGGCCCTGACCCCAGCTCCAGGGGCACAACCCGTGGGGGCCATGACCCCAACTCCAGGGGCCAAACCCGTGCGGGCCCTGAACTCAGCTCTAGGGCCCCAACCCGTGGGGGCCCTGACCCCAATTCCAGGGCCGCAACCCGTGCGGGTCCTGACCCCAGCTCAAGGGGCCCCACTCGTGCGGGTCCTGACCCCAGCTCCAAGGGCCCAACCCTCGGGGGCCCTGTCCCCAGCTCCAGGTCCTAACCCGTGGGGGCCCTGACTCCAGCTCCAGGGACCCCACCCGTGCGAGCCCTGACCCCAGCTCCAAGGGTCCCACCTGTGTGTCTCCTTACCCCAGCTCTATGGGCCCAACCCGTGTGGGCCCTGATGCCAGCTCTTGGTGCCGAACTTGTGGGGGCCCTGACCCTAGCCTCAAGGGTCCAACCCGTGGGGGATCTGATCCCAGCTCCAGGGGCCACAACCGTGGGGGCCCTGACCCCAGCTTCAGGGCCCCACCCGTGTTGGCCCTGACCCCTGCTCCAGGGGCCCAACCCGTGGGGACCCTGACCCGAGCTCCAGGAGCCCCACCATTGTTGGCCCGGACCCCAGCTCCAGGAGTCCAACCCGTGGGGCCCCTGACCCCAGCTCCAGGGGTCCAACCCGTGAGGGCCCTGACCCCAGCTCCAGGGGCCCAACCCATGTGGATCCAGACCCCAGCTCCAGTGGTCTAACCCGTGGGATCCCTGTCCCCAGCTCCAGGGGCCCAACCGTGCTGGCCCTGACCCCAGCTCCTAGGGCCCAACCCGTGCGGGGCCTGACTCCAGACTCAAGGGCCCAACCCATGGGGCCCTGACCCCAGCTCCAGTGGCCTAACCTGTGCAGACCCTGACCCCAGCTCCAGGGTCCAACCCATGGGAGCCCCGACCCCAGCCCTACGGGCCCAACCCGTGGGGGTCCTCACCCCAACTACAGGGGCCCAAACCTTGCGGGCCTTAAACCCAGTTCCCCTGGCCCAACCCGTGCGGGCCCTGACCCCAGCTGCAGGGGCCCAACCCGTGCACGCCCTGACCCCAGTTCCATGGGCCCCACCTGTATGGGCCCTGACCCCAGCTCCAGGGGACCAACCCGTGCGGAGCTTGATCCCAGCTCCAGGGGCCCAACAGGTGTGGGTCCTGACCCTAGCCCCAGGGGCCTTATCTGTGGGGGCCCTGATTCCAGCTCCAGGGTCCCAACTCTTGCGGGACCTGACCCCAGCTCTCGGAGCCCAACCCGTGTGGGCCCTGACCCCAGCTCCAGGGGCCCAACCCTTGTTGGCTATGACCCCAGCTCCAGGGACCCAAACCGTTCAGGCCCTAATCCCATCTCCAGAGGCTCCACCCGTGCGGGCCCTGACACGAACTCCAGGGGCCCCAAGCGTCGAAGCCCTGACCCCAGCTCCAGGGGCCCAACCTGTGTGGGTCCTGACCCCAGCTCCAGGGGCCCAACCCGTGGGGGCCCTGACCACAGCTCCAGGGGCCGAACCTGTGCGGGCCCTGACCCCAGCTCCAGGCACCGAACTCGTGGGGGCCCTGACCCCAGCTCCAGGGGCCTAACCCATGCGGACCGTGACCCCAGCTCCAGGGGCACCACCCATGAGGGCCCTGACCCCAGCTCCATGGGC
Organism: Gopherus flavomarginatus; assembly: GCF_025201925.1. Lineage (NCBI taxonomy): Eukaryota > Metazoa > Chordata > Testudines > Testudinidae > Gopherus > Gopherus flavomarginatus. The sequence continues at coordinate 1,087,233 of NW_026115095.1, forward strand.
CCCACCCGTGTGGGCCCTGACCCCAGCCCCAGGGGCCTATCCCATGTGGACCCTGATCCCAGCTCCAGAAACCCAACCCGTGGGGGCCCTGACCCCAGCTCCAGGGGCCCAACACGTGTAGTTCCTGACACCAGCTCCAGGGGCCCAACCGGTAGGTGCCCTGACCCCAGCTCCAGGGCCCAAACTCGTGGGGGCCCTGACCGTAGATCCAGGGGCCCAATCCGTGGTGGCCCTGACCCCAGCTCCAGGGTCCCAACCCGTGCGGATCCTGACCCCTTCTCCAGGGGCCCAACCCGTGGGGACACTGACCCTAGCTCCAGGGGCCGAACTCGTGTGGGCCCTGACCCCAGCGTCAAGGGCCCAACACGTGGGACCCTGACCGCAGCTCCAGGGGCCACACCCGTGAGGGCCATGACCCCAGCTCCAGGGGCCGAACCTGTGCCGGCTGTGACCCCAGCTCCAGGGTCCCACCCATGGGGTCCTACCCCAGATCCAGGGGCCCCACCCGTGTTGGCCCTGACCCCAGCTCCAGGGGCCCAACCCGTGGGGACCCTGACCCCCGCTCCAGGGGCCCCACCCATGTTGGTTGAGACCCCAGATCCAGGGGCCCAACCCGTGGGGGCCCTGACCTCAGATCCAGGGGCCCAACCCGTGGGGGCCATGACCCCAGCTCCAGGGGCCAAACCCTTGCGGGCCTTGACCTCAGCTCCAGGGGCCCAACCCGTGGCGGCCCTAACCCCTTCTGCAGGGCCCCAACCCGTGGGGGCCCTGACCCCACCTCCAGGGGCCCAACCCGTGGAGACTTTGACCCCAGCTCCAGGGGACCCATCCATGCTGGTCCTGACCCCAGCTCCAGGGGCCCAACCCGTGCGGGCCCTAACCCCAGCTCCAAAGGCCCCACCGGTGCGGACCCTGACCCCAGCTCCAGGGGTCCAGCCCGTGTGGATCCTGACTCCAGCAAGAGTGGCCCAACCCATGGGGGCCCTGACCCCATCTCCAGTTGCCCAACATGTGGGGGCCCTGACCCCATCTGCAGGGGCCCATCCCGCTTCGGCCCTGACCCCAGCTCCAGGGGCCCAACCCGTTCGGGCCCTGACTCCAGCTCCACAGGCCCAACCCGTATGGGCCCTGACCGCAGCTCCAAGGGCCCAACCCGTGCAGGCCGTGACTCCAGCACAAGGGGCCAATCCCGTGCGGGCCCTGATCCAAACTCCAGGGACCCCACCCGTGCGGGCTGTTAACGCAGCTCCAGGCAACGAAGTCGTGGGGGCCCTGACGCCAGCCTCAAGGGCTCAACCCGTGGGGGCCCTAACCCCAGTTCCAGGGGCCCTACCCGTAGGGGCCCTGACCCCATCTCCAGGGGCCCAACCCGTTGAGGCCCTGACCCCAGCTCCAGTGGCCCATCTTGTGCGGGCCCTGACTCCAGCTCCACACGCCCAACCCGTGTGGACCCTGACCCCAGCTCCAGAGGACCAACCCGTGGGGGCCCTGACCCCAGCTCCATGGGCCCCACCTGTAGGGGCCCGAAGCCCAGCTCCAGAGGCTCAACCCGTGCAGGGTTTGATTCCAGCTCCAGGGGCACAAGAGGTGCGGGCCCTGACCCCAGCTCCAGGGGCCCAACCCGTGCGAGCCTTGACCCCATCTCCAGGGGCGCAACCCGTGTGGGTTCTGACCCCAGCACCAGCGGTCTAACCCGTGGGGTCCTTACCCCAGCTCCAGGGGCCCAACCCGTTCGGGCCCTGACCCCAGCTCGAGGGGCCCAACCCCTGTGGGTCCTGATCCCAGCTATAGCGGCCCAACCCGTGGGGGCCTTGACCTCAGCTCCAGGGCCCCAACCCGTGGGGGCCCTGACCTGAGCTCCAGAGGCCTAACCCGGGCAAGCCCTGTCTCCAGCTCCAGGGGCCCAACCAGTGGGGGCCCTGACCCGAGCTCCTGAGGCCTAACCCGGGCAAGCCCTGACCCCAGCTCCAGGGGCCCAACCAGTGGGGGCCCTGACCTGAGCTCCAGAGTCCCAACCCGGGCAAGCCGACCCCAGATCCAGGGGCCCAACCAGTGGGGGCCCTGACCCCAGCTCCAGAGGCCCCACCCGTGCGGACCCGGACCCCAGCTCCAGAGGCCCCACCCGTGCGGGCCCTGAGCCAAGCTCCAGCCGCCGAACTTCTCTGGGCCTTGACCCCAGCCTCAAGGGCGCAACCCGAAGGGGCCTTCACCCCTGCTCCTGTGGCCACAACCGTGGGGGCCCTTACCCCAGCTCGAGGGGCTCAATCCGTGCGGGCTGTGACCCTAGCTACAGGGACCCCTCCCGTGGGTACCCTGACCCCAGCTCCAGGGGTTCCACCCGTGTTAGCCCTGACCCCAGCTCCAGGTGCCCAACCCGTTGGGGCCCTGAACCCAACTCCAGGGGCCCAACCTGTGGTGGCCATGACTCCAGCTCCATTGTCCCAACCCGTGAGGACCCTGACCGCAGCTCCAGGGGACCAACCCGTGGGAGCCCTGACCCCAGCTCCAGGGGCCCAACCTGTGCGAGCACTGACCCCAGCTCCGGGACCCAACCCATGGGGCCCTGACCCCAGCTCCAGGTTTATAACCCATGCGGGCCCTGACCCCAGCCTCAGGGGCCCAACTGTGCGGGCTCCGACTCCAGCTCCAGGGTCCCAACCCGTGTGGACCCTGACCCCAACTGCAGAGGCTCAACCCGTGGTGGCCCTGACCCCAGCTCTAGGGGCCTCACCTATAGGGGCCCTAATCCCAGCTCCAGGGGCCCAACCCGTGCAGGGCTTGATTCCAGCTCCATGGGCACAACAGGTGCGGGCCCTGACCGCAGCTCCAGGGGCCCAACCCATGCGAGCCCTGACCCCAGCTCCAGCGGTCCAACCCGTGGGGGCCCTGACCCCAGCTCCAGGGCCCCAACCTGTGGGAGCCCTGACCCGAGCTCCAGAGGTCAACCCATGCGCGCTCTGACCGCAGCTCCAGGGGCCCAAACAGTGGGGGCCCCGACCCGAGCTCCAGGGGCCCAACACGTGCGGGCCGTGACCCTAGCTCCAGGGGCCCAACACGTGGGGGCCCTGACCCCAGCTCCAGGGGCCCAACCTGTGCGGGCCCTGACCTCAGCTCCAGGGTCCCAGCCCGTGGGGGCCCTGACCCCAACTACAGTTGCCCATCCTGTGAGGGCCCTGACCCTATCTGCAGGGTCCCAACCCGTTCGTGCCCTGACCCCAGCTCCAGGGGCTCAACCCATGCGTCCTCTAACCCCAGCTCCAGGGGCCCAACCCGTGGGGGCCCTGACCCCAGCTCCAGAGTCCCAACGCGTGCGAGGCCTGACCCCACTTCCAGAGGCCCAACCCGTGCGGGCCCTGACCCCAGCTCCAGGGGCCCAACCCGTGGGGGCCCTGACCCAAGCTTCAGGGGACCAACCCGTGCGGGGTCTGACTCCTGCTCCAGGGGCCCAACCTGTGGGGGCCCTGACCCCAGCTCCAGGGGCCTAGCCCGTGCAGGCCCTGCACACACCTCCAGGGACACAACCCGTGGGGCCCGTGTCATAAACAAATAGCTAAGGGTTAATGTAGGGATTGATCCTGGCTGGCAAACCACCAGATAGTTAATCCCTGCAACCCCCCGTTACCCCCCCGATTTTAAGACCAGGCAAGTACAGCACTACATGCCTGAGTAGAATGAAAAACATAGCACGTCACGCTTGCTAGCAGCGGGTGAGAAGCAGGGAGATAAGGAGGATCCTCCGCCAGTAAGAAACAAGTAAACAAGGCTGTGATTTATGCTGATTCATGCTGATAATGTAACTAGAAAGAATAAAAGGGCTGCCACGCCGGCTGACGGGGCGCCTTCCTGAGCAAACAAGCTGTCTGTGTCTGGTTCCTTCCCGCATCTGGTGACCCCGACGTGATACCAGCCCTCCGTACCCACCGGCCGGCCGAGCCGTGGTGCACCACAGTGCGTCTTCGCACTCCCTTGTGAGTATGGGGGGGGATTTGTCCGTGCAACAGAAGGCTCATGTGAAAGAGCTGGTTCAATTACTCAAGGTAACCGGTCGCACAGCAGCATCGCAGCGACATGTGGAAAATTTACTCCATGTCATAGAGGTTAAATGCCCTTGGTACCCCGAGAGAGGATCTCTCGAGGTTTCCGATTGGCAGACTGTGGGTGAGCGATTCCTAAAAGAACCGCGAGCACCCATCCAGTACATTTTGCTGTGGCAGCATTGTGCAGAGGCAATCGGGCGTTTGCGAAAGGAGGCGCCCCCGCTTGCCTCTCCCACCCCTACCCCATCTCCATCCTATGTCACGGAACCTCAAACCCCCTGTCCTGCCCCTCGGGCGCAGGCGACGGCCCCCAGTCCTGCCCTTTTTGATTCGCCGTCGCCTCCCTCTCTTTCGTCCTCGCCGGCTCAGAGCGCGGTGCAAGCCGCTCTTCAGCAGGCAATGGCGATAGATGCCTCCCCCTTATTGGAGGAATGGGAGGGAGACCTCCCGGCCCTCTATCCCGTTACCTATGCCTTGAATGATGCCAGAGAGAACGTTGCTACACATCACCCGTTACCATTCAAGGTTATTAGCGAAATAAATAGCGGGGTCCGCCAATCCGGCCTCCGCTCCACTTACGTGGAGGGTCTTATTGAGGGGCTGGGTACAATCTATGTTATGATACCAACAGATTGGAAACACCTGTTCCGAATGATTTTATCTCCTGCCCAGTACTGTGTATGGGACAGTGAGTTCCGGGCTGCAGCATTGGCCTGCTCCTCTGCAGAGATCATCCCTGACCAGATTTATGGGTCGGGGCGGTTTGCAGAGGTGGATGCACAGTTGGTGCTCCCGGCAGAATCTTTCAAACGCACCGCACTTTCAGTCATGCGGGCGTTTCGTCGTATTCCCATGACTGGCAAACCCTTGTCGTCCTTCACTAGTATTAGACAAGGGTCTTCTGAGCCTTTTCATCAATTTGTAGATAGATTAAAAGAAGCCATTTCCCGTCAAATTGATAACCCAGAAGCCCAAGAAGAACTTATTCGTCGGCTGTCGGCAGAGCAGGCTAATGCCGACTGTCGCCGCATTCTCCAGTCAGTTATTCACCGCGCGCAGTACTCTTTGGCGGACATGATCCAGGCTTGTGCTGAGGTGGGGACTCAAACCCATGCCATGGCGTTGCTTGCCGGAGCCCTGCGCACCGGCAACAAACCTCTGGGCACTTGTTTTAATTGCCACAAGCCAGGCCATTTTCGCCGGGAGTGCCGGGCGCCGGGAGGGGGAGCCTGTCGGGAGCGAGGGCAACCACCGGGGGAAGGGGATGGAAGCCGCCCGAACAAAAAATGCCCCAAGTGTCACAAAGGCTTTCATTGGGCTAATCAGTGCCGTTCTGTCCCTTCGGGAAACTCCCAGTCGGGCTCCCCTCGGGCCCCGGTTTAACCGAGGGAGAGAGCGGTTTCCCTCCCCCTGCCACTTCTGGTAGTGCGGGCATCGATTTGGAAAACGCACAGGATATGGACTCTCAGCTCCCCGGGGAGGTACTCCTAATGCCCACTCAACTTCGGGGTCCTCTCCCTCCCGGGACGGTGGGGCTCGTGCTCCCCCGTTCTTCCGCTCACTATAAAGGCATTATGACTGTCCCGGGGGTCATTGATGCTGATTACACTGGCACCATCTATGCCCAATATTGGGGGCAGCTTCCGCTGTCCCTTAAGAAAGGGGAGTCCTGGTCCCAATTGTTGTTGCTTCCTTACTATTGTTCCGCAGTTTCCCTACAGGAACGTACAGGGGGATTTGGCTCCACACGCGCTAACCCCCTACAGCCCACCAACGGCGAGAAAGTGACAACCGACTCAACTTATCACCCTCAAGTTGCCGCCGTGCTCCAACACATACACAATCGTAAGCCTACCTGTCCCTATCAGATCCACGGTAAGGTTTTGACGGGGCTTTTAGACACTGGGGCTGACGTCTCAGTGATAGCAAGCAAGGAGTGGGACCCTTCCTGGCCCTCCGAAGTGGCCCCTTCGGTGTGGGGTGTTGGAGGTAGCCAAGCCTCTAAACGGAGTAGCACTTGGCTCCCAGTGGTGGACCCCGCAACACAATTGATAGTGGCACAAATTAAACCCTGTATCCTTCCCATTGAATTCAATCTGTGGGGCCGAGATCTTCTTTCTCAAGTGGGAGCTACGCTTGTGTTTCCTTAAATCCATGCACCCATATCACAATCATTATTACAGCGAAAGCTGGACCGAAACCGAGCTTTATACGGCTCTTGTTAGCCCTCTTCTCAGTGATGGCATTCACTGTGATGATTCTAATCCAGCTGCACAAAATGCCTATAGATTAATACGCCACCCTGATCACCGTAGCCGGTTGTTTGTCCGGCGCTCCTTCTCACAAACCTCCTGCCTTGCGGTCTTACGCCCCTTCCTGTATATTCGACAAATAGGAGGCCGCTTTGAAGTATATTTTATAACTACCAATCCCAGCCACCCGCCTGCGGCGTTTTATGAGGCAGAGTACAGCGAGGACCGTAACTGGTGCCTTGCCTTAACTGCCTTAAATCCCAACTGGGAACAGTTGGACCACCTGTATCGTGACTTTTTCCACCCTGTTGGTTAAATTAATTTTATCCGGGTTCCATATGGCACATGCTCCCACTGCCTTGGCCCTCACCTGGAAGCCTCACTCCCCTGTTTGGGTGGAACAGTGGCCCCTTCCTGCCGAAAAGTTAACCGCACTCTGTACCCTAGTTCAGGAACAATGCAAGGCCCAACATCTTGAGCCCACTACCAGCCCCTATAATACGCCTGTTTTCGTGATAAAAAAGAAATCAGGAAAATGGCGTCTGTTACATGACTTGCGGGCCATTAATAAAATTTTGGAACCTATGGGCCCCTTGCAGTGTGGTTCCCCAAATCCCAATCTCATTCCCCAAGGTTTCCAATTGGCTGTAATTGATTTAAAGGACTGCTTTTTCTCTATCCCACTTCAAAACCAAGATAAAAAGTATTTTGCTTTTACCATTCCTGTTCTTAATAATTCTTGTCCAACACAACGTTATCAATGGACTGTTCTTCCTCAGGGCATGCTTAATAGCCCCACCTTGTGCCAATATTATGTACATACTGCTCTAACCTCTTTTCGGCAAAAGTTTCCCTCTCTGCTTGTTTATCATTACATGGATGATATTTTGGTCGCCGCCCCCGTCCTCCCAAGGGAGTGGCTAAGTTATTTAACCTCCTCTCTTCAAAAGTATGGGCTACAAATTGCCCCAGAAAAGGTCCAACTTCATGAGCCCTTTCAATATCTGGGCCATAAGCTGCAAGCCACCTACTCCACCCCGGTTCTTCCCTCTCTCCACCTTCCCAATCCCGTCAGTTATGTGGTCTTGCAACAACTTTTGGGGGCTATTAATTGGCTCCGCCCCTATTATCAAATTACCACCCAGACCTTACGCCCCCTTTTCATGGCCCTCACCCAAGGTAAACATCCTTCGGATTTAATTACCCTCTCTACTGAACAATTGGCTGTTTTAACTACATTAAACCAGCTTTTGGCCCAACGCTGGGTGGACCGAGCCTGCGAAAATGTACCGCCAAAATTAATTTGTCTCTGTGACACCCTGCAGCCCTGTGCCATTGTGGCTCAAGAGCCTGCTACTGCCCCACTACGCATTCTTGAATGGCTCTATCTTCCACATTCACCCCCCAACACCTTGTCCCCTTTGGAGCTTATGATTGCCCAGTTAATTACCAAAGGCCGACACCGTTGTCGTACCCTTTTTGCACTGGATCCTGTGGAAATTGTTCTCCCTTTCCCGCTCCGTGGTACTGAATCAGCCCTTGCTTTCTCTGACGCTCTTCAACTGGCTCTGGTGGGTTTTGTGGGCTCCCTCTCATATCATACTAATAAAGACCCCCGATTGCATGCCATTCGTCATATTCCCACTGTGTTTCGTAATCTTTGTCAATCAACCCCTATTACCGGTGCGCTCACAGTTTTTACAGACGGCTGCCCGACCCGTGGTGTAATTTCTTGGCGTTCTGACGCGCAATGGCATTCGAAATTTACCACCCCTCAAACAAGTCCCCAGCGAGCAGAACTTGCTGCTCTTTGCTTGGCCTTTTCTCATTTCCCCACTATCCCACTTAATGTCATTACTGACAGTCTTTATGTTGCTAATGTTGGCACTGCTATAGCTGGCAGTTATGTGACTCCGCTCATGGAACAAGCACTCCTTGTTCTGTTCCTCACCCTCCAGCAATTGTTACGTTCCCGAACCTACCCATTTTTCATTGCCCACATTCGCAGCCATCTTCCTCTCCCCGGGGTATTGTCCGAAGGCAATGCCTATGCTGATGCACAAGTGCGCGTTTCCTGGGTTCATTCCCCTACCTCTAGCCACGCCTTTCATCATCAAAATGCTAAAGCTCTTGCTCGCGAATTTTCTATCCCATTGGATGAAGCTAAGGCTGTTGTCCAACAATGTCCTCAATGCTCCTCCCTCCATTCCTACCCCCCCACTGGCATTAACCCTCGCGGTCTCGGCGCCAATCAGCTTTGGCAAATGGACGTCACGCGTTTTCCCCCTTTCTCCCCATGGAATTTTCTTCATGTTTCTGTTGACACCTATTCAGGTTTCCTTTGGGTCACACCCCTCAAAGGGGAACGTGCTCGACACGTTATCAATCATTTTGTTCGCTGTTTTTCTGTTATGGGCGTTCCAGCAAAACTTAAAACAGATAATGGGCCTGCATATTGCTCTCAACAATTTGCTGCCTTTTGCTCCCGTTGGGGCGTTGTGCACACCTTTGGCATTCCCTACAATTCACAGGGCCAGGCCATTGTGGAACGTGCCAACCGCACCTTGAAAACAGCTCTCCTCCAACACAAAACAAAACGGGGAATCCCGCCCACCTTGCCAGACAAGGAGGAGTGGCTGGCACACGTATTATATACAATTAATCAGTTAAATCTTGTTTTTGATGGCACCCATTATGTTTCCCGTCTCGAAAAAACATTTTAGGTGCAAGGAAGCACTCCCCGCCCCGAAAGTAACGTACCGGCAACTCCCTGGAAATACGTGGAGTGCTCCAGTTCCCTTGATTACCTGGGGGCGGGGATACGCAGCCGTCAGTACGCCAGAAGGACCGGTGTGGGTCCCAGCTCGTTACATACGTCCGTGGAAGGAGGACCCCACGAGCGACCCGGACCCCACGAGCGACCCACAAGATGGCATGGCACCAGACCCTAAATAATCCTATTCCTGACTTTGATTCGCAATTGACAACCACAATTATTTTGTCTCGAGAACGACGCCGTGGTAACCCCAATGCACCAGTGACGTGGGGACAAGTAAAGTCCCTCTCGCAGCAAGCCGCGCGCCTGCTGGAACAACAAGATAAGGAGAAGTCTCCAGAAAATATGTTAACTGCTCTTATTGCTTGCCTGAATGCTAATTCGTGTGTGTTTTTAGGCATAATGATTTTTGTTGTTTGTCTGCCCTTGGGGTCTGGAGCAGTAATGCACCCCCCCCATGCCCCGGTTGCTAATGTATGGGAGGTTCTAGCCCTATCCATTAATCGTACTGAATTTTGTTTGTCCCAACAAACGGCAGTGGGACAATTACTTGGTACGTGCCTAATCCCAGTTTGCCATAATGCCAATGAAATAGAAAAAAGTACCTGGTTTTACTCCAGCCTAGAAAGTAATACCACAATTAAAAATCTGGGCTATTCAGCCTATCATAATTGGGGACCCCAGTCCCAACGCCTCCCAAATGGAGCTGTTCAGTTACTTACCCCTTATGTTGCTGATTTAAATGCCAGCTGTGCACGTATGACCAATTGCACAGCACACACTTGTGTTTCTCTTCCTGCCACTCCCCTTAACTGTTCCAGGCACTATAATATCTCTTATCTTTATAAATATATAATGTTACCCCCTGGATGGTTTTGGACCTGCTCTGACCGCACCTTTAATTATATTCCGGCTAATTTAACTGATGGCACCTACTGCTGTGTTAGCCGCCTGTCACTTATTCTTGCCCCCCGGTCTGAGCGTGCACCACGAGCAAGACGTTCGTATACCCAGCTGTCCGCTGATTGCGACTCTAAGGTCGAGCTCTTGTCCAAAACCGAGTATGTGGCATTAGCTGCCTCTTTGATTGGTATACCTGGCTTAACAATTAGTAATAGTAGAAATCTTAATCGGTTAGCTTGCTCAGCGGTTAAAGCTCTTAATGCCACGTCAATTGCAGTGGCCTTGCTTAATGAGGAGCAAACAGAGCTGCGCCATGGAATTTTGCAAAATAGAGCTGCTATTGATTATCTTCTTTTGCTACATGACTATGGCTGTGAAAAAATTAATGATATGTGTTGTTTTAATATTTCTGATCACTCCCATGCTATTAATAATCAAATAGCTGTAATTAAAAATCTTACTGCTCAAATTCGAATTCACAATGACCCATTCTCCTCCTGGTGGGACTGGCTATCTAGCTGGCTACCAGGATGGGGTTGGTTACATCAGGTAATAACCTATGGAGGACTTTGCCTTTTGCTCCTCATACTCACCTGCTGTGGCGTTCAGTGTATTCCCTCCTTAATTTCATTGTGCACCCAAGGGTGCCCTTGGGCAGGAAAAAAACCTGCCCTTCCCTTCTAAAAAGTAAAGGGGGAGATGTAGGGATTGATCCTGGCTGGCAAACCACCAGATAGTTAATCCCTGCAACCCCCCGTTACCCCCCCGATTTTAAGACCAGGCAAGTACAGCACTACATGCCTGAGTAGAATGAAAAACATAGCACGTCACGCTTGCTAGCAGCGGGTGAGAAGCAGGGAGATAAGGAGGATCCTCCGCCAGTAAGAAACAAGTAAACAAGGCTGTGATTTATGCTGATTCATGCTGATAATGTAACTAGAAAGAATAAAAGGGCTGCCACGCCGGCTGACGGGGCGCCTTCCTGAGCAAACAAGCTGTCTGTGTCTGGTTCCTTCCCGCAGGTTAATGTCTCTTACACCTGGAAAGAAGTAATTGGAAACACCCTACCAGAGGACCAATCAGGTAACAAGACTTTTTCAAATCTGGGTGGAGGGTTTTTTGTGTGTGAGTCCTTTGTTCTTGGGTTTTCTACCTTCACTCTCTCGGCTATGAGGAGTGAATTTTTCTATTTCCTGCCTTCTAATCTTCTGTTTTCCAGTTGTAAGTACAAAGGATCAGCTAGTGATTTATATGTTTTTTTGTATTTACATGTCTAAAGTTGCTGGAGTGCTTTGAATTGTATTCTTTTTGAATAAGGCTGTTTATTCATATTTCTTTTAAGCAATTGATCCTGTATTTGTCACCTTAATACAGAGGGACCATTTGTATGTATTTTTCTTTCTTTTTTATATAAAGCTTTCTTTTAAGACCTGTTGGAGTTTTCTTTAGGGGGGAACTCCAGGGAATTGAGTCTGCAGCTCACCAGGGAATTGGTGGGAGGAAGAAGTCAGGGGGAAATCTGTCTGTGTTAGATTTACTAGCCTGACTTTGCATCCCTCTGGGTGAAGAGAGAAGTGCTTGTGTTTCCAGGACTGGAATTAGAGAGAGTGGACTCCCTCTGTTTAGATTCACGGAGTTTGCTTCTGTGTATCTCTGCAGGAACACCTGGAGGGGGGAAGGGAAAAGGTTTATTTCCCTTTGTTGTGAGACTCAAGGGATTTGGGTCTTGGGGTCCCCAGGGAAGGTTTTGTGGGGACCAGAGTGCCCCAGAAAACTCTAATTTTTTCGGTGGTGGCAGCTTTACCAGGTCCAAGCTGGTAACTAAGCTTGGAGGTTTTAATGCTAATCCCCATATTTTGGACGCTAAGGTCCAAATCTGGGACTAGGTTTATGACAGCCCTTACCTCATCTCCAGGGGCCCAACGCGTGCGGGCCCTGACCCCAGCTCCAGGGGCCCAACCCGTGGAGGCCCTGACCCCAGCTCCAGGGGCCCAACCCGTGGGGACCCTGACCGCAGTTCCAGGGGCTCCACCCGTGGGGGTCCTAACCCCAGCTCCAGGGGCCCATCCCGTGCCCGCCCTGATCCCAACTCTACCGGCCCAACCCGTGTGGGCCCTGACCCCAGCTCCAGGGCCCCAACCCGTACGGGCCCTGACCCCAGCTCCAGGGCCCCACCCGTGTGGGCCCTGACCCAGCTCCGGGGCCAACCCGTGGCGGCACTGACCCGAGCTCCAGGGGTCCAACCCGTGCGGGCCTTGACCCCAGCTGCAGGGGCCCGACCCGTGTGGGCCCTAACCCCAACTCAAGGACCCCCACCCGTGGGGACCCTGACCCCAGCTCCAGTGGCCCAACCCGTGGGGGCCCTGACCCCAAATCCAGGGGCCCAACCCGTGGGGGTCCTCACCCCAGCTCCAGGGACCCAACCCGTGCGGGCCTTAACCCCAACTCAAGGACCCCAACCCGTGCGGGCCGTGACCGGAGCTCCAGTGGCCCCACCCGTCGGGCCCTGACCCCAGCTCCAGGGGCCCCAGTCGTGCGAACCCTGACCCCAGCTCCAGGAGCCCAACCCGTGGGGTCCTGACCCCAGCTCCTGCGGCCAACCCGTGCGGACCGTGACCCTAGCTTCTGGGGACCAACCCGTGTGGGCCCTGTCCGCAGCTCCAGGGGCCCCACCCGTGTGGGCCCTGACCCCAGCTCCGGGGCCAACCCGTGGCGGCACTGACCCGAGCTCCAGGGGTCCAACCCGTGCGGGCCTTGACCCCAGCCCCAGGGGCCCAACCCGTGTGGGCCCTAACCCCAACTCAAGGACCCCCACCCGTGGAGACCCTGACCCCAGCTCCAGTGGCCCAACCCGTGGGGGCCCTGAGCCCAAATCCAGGGGCCCAACCCATGGGGGTCCTCACCCCAGCTCCAGGGGCCCAACCCGTGCGGGCCTTAACCCCAACTCAAGGACCCCAATCGTGCGAACCCTGACCCCAGCTCCAGGAGCCCAACCCGTGGGGTCCTGACCCCAGCTCCTGCTGCCAACCCTTGCGGACCGTGACCCTAGCTTCTGGGGACCAACCCATGTGGGCCCTGTCCGCAGCTCCAGGGGCCCCTCCCGTGCGGACCGTGACCCCTGCTCCAGGGCCCAACCCGTGGGGGCCTTGACACCAGGTCCAGGGGCTGAACCCCTGGGATCCTCATCCCACCTCCAGGAGCCCAACCCGTGCGGGCCCTGACCCCAGCTCCAGGCTCCGAACTCTTGGGCGCCCTGACCACAGGTCCTGGGGCCAAAGCCTTGCGGGCCCTGACCCCAGCTCCAGTTTCCCAACCAGTGTGGGCCCTGACCCCAGCTCCAGTGGCCCAACCCGTGTGGACCCTGACCCCAGCTCCAGGGGACAAACCCGTGGGGGCCCTGACCCAAGCTCCATGGGCCCCACCTGTAGGGGCCCTAAGCCCAGCTCCAGAGGCTCAACCCATGCAGGGTTTTGATTCCAGCTTCAGGGGCACAAGAGGTGCGGGCCCTGACCCCAGCTCCAGGGGCCCAACGCGTACGAGCCCTGACCCCATCTCCAGGGGCCCAACCCGTGTGGGTGCTGACCCCAGCACCAGCGGTCTAACCCGTGGGTCCTGACCCCAGCTCCAGGGGCCCAACCCGTGGGGGCCCTGACCGCAGCTCCAGGGCCCCAAGCCGTGGGGGCCCTGACCCCAGATCCAGGGCCCCAACCCGTGGGAGCACTGACCTGAGCTCCAGAGGTCAACCCATGCGCGCCCTGACCGCAGCTCCAGGGGCCCAAACAGTGGGGGCCCTGACCCCAGCTCCGGGGGCCCAACCCGTGCGGGCCCTGACCCCAGCTCCAGGGGCCCAGCCCGTGGGGGCCCTGACCCCAACTACAGTTGCCCATCCTGTGAGGGCCCTGACCCTATCTGCAGGGGTCTAACCCGTTCATGCCCTGACCCTAGCTCCAGGGGCCCAACCCATGCGTCGCCTAACCCCAGCTCCAGGGGCCCAACCCGTGCGGGCCCTGACCCCAGCTCCAGGGGCCCAACCCGTGGGGGTCCTGACCCCAGCTCCAGGGGCCCAACCCATGCTGGCCCTGACCCCAGCTCCAGGGGCCCAACCTGTAGGAGCCCTGACCCCAGCTCCAAGGGCTCACCCGTGCGAGCCCTGACCCCAGCTCCAGGTGCCCAACCTGTAGGAACCCAGACCCCAGCTCCAGGGGCCCCACCCGTGTTGACTCAGACCCCAGCTCCAGGGGCCCAATCCGTGTGGGCCCTGACCCTAGCTTCAGGGGCCTCACCCGTGGGAGCCCTGACCCCAGCTCCAGGGGCGCAAATCTTGGGGGCCCTGACCCCACCTCCAGAGGCCCCACCAGTGCGGGCCCTGACCCCAGCTCCAGGGGCCCAACTGTTCTGGGCCGTGACCCCAGCTCCAGGGGCCCCACCCGTTGGGGGCCCTGACCCTAACTCCAGGGGCCCCACCCGTGGGGACCCTGACCTCAGTTCCAGGGGCCCCACCCGTGGGGGCCCTGACCCCAAATACGGGGGCCCCACCCGTGGGGGCCCTGACCCCAGCTCCAGGGGCCCCACCCGTGCGGACCCTTACCCCAGCTCCAGGGGCCCTACCCGTGCGGACCCTGATCCCAGCTCCAGGCGCCCAATCCGTGGCGGCCCTGACTCCAGCTCCAGGCGTCCAACCCGTGGGGGCCATGACCCCAAGTCTAGGGCCCCAACCCGTAGGGGCCCTGACCCGACCTCCAGCGGCCAAACTCGTGCGGGCCTGACCCCTGCTCCAGCGGCCCAACCCGTGGGGGCCCTGACCGCAGCTCCAGAAGCCCAGCACGTCCAGGCCCTGACCACAGCTCTAGGGGCTCAACCCGTGGGGGTCCTAACCCCAGCTCCAGGGGCCCATCCCGTGCCCGCCCTGATCCCAACTCTACCGGCCCAACCCGTGTGGGCCCTGACCCCAGCTCCAGGGCCCCAACCCGTACGGGCCCTGACACCAGCTCCAGGGGCCCCACCCGTGTGAGCCCTGACCCCAGCTCCGGGGCCAACCCATGGCGGCACTGACCCGAGCTCCAGGGGTCCAACTCGTGCGGGCCTTGACCCCAGCTCCCGGGGCCCCACCCGTGTGGGCCCTAACCCCAACTCAAGGACCCCCACCCGTGGGGACCCTGACCCCAGCTCCAGTGGCCCAACCCATAGGGGCCCTGACCCCAAATCCAGGGGCCCAACCCGTGGGGATCCTCACCCCAGCTCCAGGGGCCCAACCCGTGCAGGCCTTAACCCCAACTCAAGGACCCCAACCCGTGCGGGCCGTGACCGCAGCTCCAGGGGCCCCACCCGTGGAGGCCGTGATCGCAGCTCCAGAAGCCCAACATGTCCGGGCCCTGACCACAGCTCTAGGGGCTCAACCCGTGGGGGTCCTCACCCCAGCTCCAGGGCCCAACCCGTGGGGGCTTTGACACCAGGTACAGGGGCTGAACCCGTGGGGGTCCTCATCCCACCTCCAGGAGCCCAACCCGTGCGGGCCCTGATCCCAGCTCCAGGCGCCGAACTCGTGGGCGCCCTGACCACAGGTCCTGGGTCCAAACCTGTGCGGGCCCTGACCCTAGCTTCAGGGGCCAAACCATTGAGGGCCCTGAACCGAACTCCAGGGGCCCAACCCGTGGGGACCCTGACCCCAGCTCTAGGGGCCCCACCCATTGTGGCCCTGACCCCAGCTCCAGGGGCCCCACCCGTGGGGACCCTGACCCCAGTTCCAAGGGCTCCACCCGGGGGGGCCCTGACCCCAAATACAGGGGCCCCACCCATGGGGGCCCTGACCCCAGCTCCAGTGGCCCCACCCGTGCGGACCCTGACCCCAGCTCCAGGGGCCCTACCCGTGCGGACCCTGATCCCAGCTCCAGGCGCCCAATCCGTGGGGGCCCTGACTCCAGCTCCAGGCGCCCAACCCGTGGGGGCCATGACCCCAGGTCCAGGGCCCCAACCCGTAGGGGCCCTGACCCGAGCTCCAGTGGCCCAACCCGTGGGGGCCCTGACCGCAGCTCCAGAAGCCCAACAAGTCCGGGCCCTGACCACAGCTCTAGGGGCTCAACCCGTGGGCGTCCTAACCCCAACTCCAGGGGCCCATCCCATGCCCGCCCTGATCCCTACTCTACCGGCCAACTCGTGTGGGCCCTGACCCCAGCTCCAGGGCCCCAACCCGTACAGGCCCTGACCCCAGCTCCAGGGGCCCACCCGTGTGGGCCCTGACCCCAGCTCCGGGGCCAACCCGTGGCGGCACTGACCCGAGCTCCAGGGGTCCAACCCGTGCGGGCCTTGACCCCAGGTCCAGGGGCCCCACCCGTGTGGGCCCTAACCCCAACTCAAGGACCCCCACCCGTGGGGACCCTGACCCCAGCTCCAGTGGCCCAACCCGTGGGGGCCCTGACCCCAAATCCAGGAGCCCAACCCGTGGGGATCCTCACCCCAGCTCCAGGGGCCCATCCCGTGGGGGTCCTCACCCCAGCTCCAGGGGCCCAACCCGTGGGGTCCTGACCCCAGTTCCTGCGGCCAACCCGTGCGGACCGTGACCCCTGCTCCAGCGACCCAACCCGTGGGGGCCCTGATCGCAGCTCCAGAAGCCCAACACGTCCAGCCCCTGACCACAGCTCCAGGGGCTCAACCCGTGGGGGTCCTCACCCTAGCTCCACGGCCCAACCCGTGGGGGCTTTGACACCAGGTCCGGGGGCTGAACCCGTGGGGGTCCTCATCCCACCTCCAGGAGCCCAACCCGTGCGGGCCCTTACCCCAGCTCCAGGCTCCGAACTCGTGGGCGCCCTGACCACAGGTCCTGGGGCCAAACCCGTGCGAACCCTGATCCCAGCTCCAGGGGCCAAACTATTGCGGGCCCTGACCCCAGCTCCAGTTTTCCAACCAGTGTGGGCCCTGACCCCATCTCCCTGGGCCCAACCCGTTCTGGCCCTGAACCCAACTTCACGGGCCCAACCCGTGGGGACCCTGACCCCAGCTCCAGGGGCCCAACTGTGCGGGACCCGACCCCAGCTCCAGTGGCCCAACCCGTGTGGACCCTGACCCCAGCTCCAGGGGCCCAACCCGTGCGAGCCCTGACCCCATCTCCAGGGGCCCAACCCGTGTGGGTACTGTCCCCAGCACCAGCGGTCTAACCCGTGGGGTCCTGACCCCAGCTCCTGGGGCCCAACCCGTTCGGGCCCTGACCCCACCTCGAGGGACCCAACCCTTGTGGGTCCTGATCCCAGCTATAGCGGCCTAAACCGTGGGGGCCCTGATCTCAGCTCCAGGGCCCCAAGCCGTGGGGACCCTGACCCCAGATCCAGGGGCCCAACCAGTGGGGGCCCTGACCCGAGCTCCAGAGGCCCAACCCGGGCAAGCCCTGACCCCAGCTCCAGGGGCCCAACCCGTGGGGGCCCTGACCCCAGCTCCAGTTTCCCAACCCGTGGGGGCCCTAAACCCAGCTCCAGAGGCCCCATCCGTGTGGGCCCTGACCCCAGCTCCAGAGGCCCCACCCGTGCGGGCCCTGACCGAAGCTTCAGGCGCCGAACTTGTGTGGGCCTTGACCCCAGCCTCAAGGGCGCAACCCGTAGGGGCCCTCACCCCTGCTCCTGTGGCCACAACCGTGGGGGCCCTTACCCCAGCTCCAGGGGCCCAACCCGTGCGGGCTGTGACCCTAGCTACAGGGACCCCACCCCTGGGTACCCTTACCCCAGCTCCAGGGGTTCCACCCGTGTTAGCGCTGACCCCAGCTCCAGGGGCCCAACCCGTTGGGGCCCTGACCCGAGCTCCAGGGGCCCAACCAGTGGTGGCCATGACTCCAGCTCTCTTGTCCCAACCCGTGAGGACTCTGACCCCAGCTCCAGGGCCCCAACCCATATGCGTCTTGACTCCAGCTCAAGGGGCCCCACCTTTGGGGGGCCTGACCCCAGCTCTGCGGCCCAACCCATGGGGGCCCTGACCCCAGCTCCAGGGGCCCAACCCATGCGGGCCCTGACCCCAGCCCCAGGGGCCCAACTGTGCGGGCTCCGACCCCAGCTCCAGGGTCCCAACCCATGTGGACCCTGAACCCAACTGCAGAGGCCCAACCCGTGGTGGCCCTGACCCCAGCTCTAGGGGCCTCACCTATAGGGGCCCTAACCCCAGCTCCAGGGGCCCAACCCGTGCAGGGCTTGATTCCAGCTCCATGGGCACAACAGGTGCGGGCCCTGACCCCAGCTCCAGGGGCCCAACCCATGCGAGCCCTGACCCCAGCTCCAGCGGTCCAACCCGTGGGGGCCCTGACCCCAGCTCCAGGGCCCCAACCCGTTGGAGCCCTGACCCGAGCTCCAGAGGTCAACCCATGCACGCCCTGACCGCAGCTCCAGGGGCCCAAACAGTGGGGGCCCTGACCCGAGCTCCAGGGGCCCAAAACGTGGGGGCCCTGACCCCAGCTCCAGGGGCCCAACCCGTGCGGGCCCTGACCCCAGCTGCAGGGTCCCAGCCCGTGGGGGCCCTGACCCCAACTACAGTTGCCCATCCTGTGAGGTCCCTGACCCTATCTGCAGGGGCCCAACCCGTTCGTGCCCTGACCCTAGCTCCAGGGGCCCAACCCATGCGTCCCCTAACCGCAGCGGCCCAACCCGTGGGGGCCCTGACCCCAGCTCCAGGGTCTCAACGCGTGCGGGGCCTGACCCCACTTCCAGAGGCCCAACCCGTGCGGGCCCTGACCCCAGCTCCAGGGGCCCAACCCATGCGGGCGCTGACCCCAGCTTCAGGGGCCCAAGCCGTGCGGGGTCTGACTCCTGCTCCAGGGGCCCAACCCGTGGGGGCCCTGACCCGAGCTCCAGGGGTCCAACCCATGCGGGCCCTGACCTCAGCTCCAGGGGCCCAACCTGTGGGGGCCCTGACCCCAGCTCCATGAGCCCCACCCATAGGGGCCCTAAGCCCAGCTCCAGAGGCTCAACCCGTGCAGGGCTTGATTCCAGCTTCGGGGGAACAAGAGGTGCGGGCCCTGACCCCAGTTCCAGGGGCCCAACCCGTGCGAACCCTGAACCCATCCAGGGCCCAACCCGTGTGGTTCTGACCCCAGCACCAGCGGTCTAACCCGTGGGGGTCCTGACCCCAGCTCCAGGAGCGCAACCCCTGTGCATCCTGATCCCAGCTCTAGCGGCCCAACCAGTGGGGGCCCTGACCCCAGCTCCAGGGGCCCAACCCGTGGGGGCCCTGACCCCAGCTCCAGTTTCCCAATCCGTGGGGGCCCTAACCCTAGCTCCAGAGGCCCCACCCGTGCGGGCCCGGACCCGAGCTCCAGAGTCCCCACCCATGGGGGCCTTCCCCAGCTCCAGGGGCCCAACACGTGCGGGCCCTGACCCCAGCACCAGGGTCCCAACGCGTGCGTGGCCTGACCTCAGTTCCAGAGGCCCAACCTGTGCGGGCCCTGACCCCAGCTCCAGGGGACCACAACCGTGAGGGCCCTTACTCCAGCTCCAGGGGCCCAACTCATGCGGGCTGTGACCCCAGCTACAGGGACCCCACCCGTGGGGACCCTGACCCCATCTCCAGGGTTCCACCCGTGTTAGCCCTGACACCAGCTCCAGGGGTCCAACACGTGAGGGCCTGACCCCAGCTCCAGGGCCCAGTCTGTGGGGGCCTTGACACCAGCTCCAGGGGCTGAACCCGTGGGGGTCCTCATCCCAGCTCCAGGAGCCCAACCCGTGCGGGCCCTGACCCCAGGGGCCGAGACGTCAGCTTCAGGGGCCCCAGTCATGCGGACCCTGACCCCAGCTCTAGGGGCCCAACCCGTGGGGGCCCTGACCACAGCTGCAGGGGCCGAATCCGTGCGGACCCTGACCCCAGCTCCCGGCGTCGAACTCGTGGTGGCCCTGACCTCAGCCTCAAGGGCCCAACCCGTGGGGGCCCTGACCCCAGCTCCAGTTTCCCAATCCGTGGGGCCCTAACCCCAGCTCCAGAGGCCAACACCGTGCGGGCCCTGACCCGAGCTCCAGAGTCCCCACCCAGGGGGGCCCTTTCCCCAGCTCCAGGGGCCCACACGTGCGGGCCCTCACCCCAGCACCAGGGTCCAAACGCCTCCTTCGTGCGTGGCCTGACCTCAGTTCCAGAGGCCCAACCTGTGCGGGCCCTGACCCCAGCTACAGGGACCCCACCCGTGGGGACCCTGACCCAGCTCCAGGACCCCAACTGTCGTAGGGGCCCTGACCCGAGCTCAAGGGGCCCAACCCGTGATAGCACTGACCCCCAGCTCCGGGGCCCAACCCATGGCAGGAGGCCCTGACCCCAGCTCCAGGGGTATAACCCATGCGGGCCCTGACCCCAGCCCCAGGGGCCCAACTGTGCGGGCTCCGACCCCAGCTCCAGGGTCCCAACAACCCGTGTGGACCTGACCCCAACGCAGAGGCCCCAACCAGTGGTGGCCCTGACCCCAGCTCTAGGGGCCCCACCTATACAGGCCCTAACCCAGCTCCAGGGGCCCAACCCGTGCAGGGCTTGATTCCAGCTCCATGGGCACAACAGGTGAGGGCCCTGACCCCAGCTCCAGGGGCCCAACCCATGCGAGCCCGGACCACAGCCCCAGCGGTCCAACCCGTGAGGGCCCTGACCCCAGCTCAGGGCCCCAACCGTGGGAGCCCTGACCGGAGCTCCAGAGGTCACCCATGCGCGCCCCTGACCGCAGCCCAGGGGCCCAAACAGTGGGGGCCCTTACCCGAGCTCACAGGGGCCCAACACGTGCGGGCCGTGACCCTAGCTCCAGGGGCCCAACACATGGGGGCCCTGACCCCAGCTCCAGGGGCCCAGCCCGTGGGGGCCCTGTCCCCAACTATAGTTGCCCACCTGTGAGGGCCCTGACCCTATCTGCAGGGGCCCAACCCGTTCGTGCCCTGACCCTAGCTCTAGGGGCCCAACCCATGCGTCCCTAACCCCAGCTCCAGGGGCCCAACCCGTGGGGGCCTTGAACCCAGCTCCAGGGTCCCAACGCGTGCGGGGCCTGACCCCACTTCCAGAGGCCCAACCCGTGCGGGCCCTGACCCCAGCTCCAGGGGCCCAATCCGTGGGGGCCCTGACCCCAGCTTCAGGGGCCCAACCCGTGCGGGGCCTGACTCCTGCTCCAGGGGCCAACCCGTGGGGCCCTTGTCATAAACAAATAGCTAAGGATTAATGTCTCTTACACCTGGAAACAAGTAATTGAAACACCCTACCAGAGGACCAATCAGGTAAACAGACTTTTTCAAATCTGGGTGGAGGGTTTTTTGTGTGTGGTCCTTGTTCTTGAGTTTTCTACCTGCACTCTCTGGCTATGAGGAGTGAATTTTTTCTATTTCCTGCCTTCTAATCTTCTTTTCCCAGTTGTAAGTACAAAGGATCAGCTAGTGATTTATATGTTTTTTGTATTTTACATGTCTAAGTTGCGGAGTGCTTTGAATTGTATTCTTTTTGAATAAGGCTGTTTATTCATATTTCTTTTAAGCAATTGAACCTGATTTTGTCACCTTATACAGAGAGACTATTTGTATTTATTTTTATTTCTTTTTTATATAAAGCTTCCTTTTAAGAGCTGTTGGAGGCTTTTTCTTTAGGGGGAACTCAGGGAATTGAGTCTCCAGCTCACCAGGGAATTGGTGGGAGGAAGAAGGTCAGGGGGAAATCTGGTGTGTTAGATTTTACTAGCCTGACTTTGCATTCCCTCTGGGGTGAAGAGAGAGTGCTTGTGTTTCCAGGACGGGAATTAGAGAGGGTGGACTCCCTCTGTTAGATTCACGGAGTTGCTTCTGTGTATCTCTCCAGGACACCTGTAGAGGGGAAGGGAAAAGGTTTATTTCCTTTGTGTGAGACTCAAGGGTGGGTCTTGGGGTCCCAGGGAAAGTTTTGTGGGAACCAGAGTGCCCCAAAAACTAATTTTTTGGTTGGGGCAGATTACCAGGTCCAAGTGGTAACTAAGCTTGGAGGTTTAATGCAACCCCCATATTGGACGCTAAGGTTCCAAGATGGACTAGGTTTATGACAGACCTTACCTCACTCCAGGGGCCCAA